>NW_024609868.1:75786908-76024408 GCF_016920785.2 Ixodes scapularis
CGAGTTTATCGCAGGAGTGTCAATGGGTAATTAACAACAATAAAAAAAAAAAGAACTGGGTTAAAAAAAACAGTGGATCACTTTTTTTTCCTTCTTTTTAATTGAATTCCTACTGAGTCGAAATGTTATTTTTTTTGTGTATTCTACCGGTGCATCATTGCTTCAAGACACCCGTGAATTTTTCTTTCTTTCTATAACTTTTCGGTTCCCTCCCAGTTTTCAATGGGGCGCTTATACTCATGCTGAACACTCAATTTTCTTTTCTTTTTTTATTGCAGTTTGTTTAAAAGGTGTTATTACTCTCAATCGCGCCAGGCTTTCCGGCTGGTACCTCACGCTTCCAAGTGCTATTTCGTGTTTCGTCTGCTGCCCGGGACCGCGCACGGAGCCTTTTTAGACGGGCCTAGCGAGAAATAACAGCAGGGGGGAAAAATCAGAACGTTGAAATTTCGCATTTCCTTTTTTTGGTGGGGCGCTTCAAACAAAGCGCAAAATAAGTTATTTTTTGTGCGTGTGTATGTGTGTGTTTGGTTGTGAAGAATGGCTGCCAGAAAGCCCCAGCCGCTGCGGTTATTTTTACGCGCGTGTGCGAGCAATGTTCGCACAATTTCCCAAGTGCACGAGGAAACGTAACCGGACAGCAATTGATATTCTACCTACATGACGTTCTATATATAAATCGGACTGCGTTTCGGGGTCCTTCACTCTGCTTCATTCTTCAGCGACCGTGGACCGATAAATTTGCCGATTCTGGCGTTTGGTTCCGCAAGGGCGTTACTTATTAGAGCCACTCACAACTTAAAGGGCCCATGACATCATTTTTCAACTTCTTCCTCCTTAGCTTTCCTGCTCAGCTCAAAAGCGAAACGAAAAAAATCACGTGTTCGTGACGTAGTATTTTGCCAAATGAGATATGACTCCAAGCTTCCACCGTACGTTTTAAGCACACCGTGGAACTTGTCATTGGCAAGTGATGATAAGTGCCGTCACGGCACTCATTGGTCGCGAACACGAATCCAAATATTCGTCGACGGATTGATTGTTGACGAACGCACACGTTCGAATGACGCAGTACTCGTGTCCAATGCGTTGTGGAAACGCGCAAGACACGTGCCACGAGCGGGTGCTTCGCCGCCATTCGCTTCCAAGGGTCGCTCATTTCAGTGCTGCGCTGCCATTTGCTTCCAAGGGCCGTTCGAGACGCGTGCACTGGCGCCTTCGGCGCTACTTGCAAGACGCAAACACATTTACTTATTATTAATTTATTTATCCAATACCCGCAGCGCCTTTCGGCTTTACAGCGGGGGAAGGGGGGGGGGTGTAGGGGAGGGGAGGGGGGTCTTGCTTGTGTGTATTCGCCAAACATTACTTCAATACACACAAGCAAGCCTCTTGTGAAGTGCAGTTAGGTTAAATGACGGCAAGAGTACTTATATACACACATGGAGAAACTTTGGACTGATGTGCTTTGAGTACCGCAGCCAGACTTGTACACGTTACTGAAAAAAAGTAACCGATTACGATTACAATTACTTCACTGTAAAAAAGTAACCGATTACAATTACAGCTTCAAAAGAGTAATCGAAAAATTGCTCTAAAGTAATCGATTACTTCCCGCGTTACTTTTCATTGAACTTTTTATTACGGTAGCATAATCCTTGGGGTCTCGCGCTCAGTTGTTCCGAAAAAGAAAAAAAAAAAAAGAATTGACCGTTGCCCAGAGCTGAGTGACTCCAGCACATCAAACCCATCACCCCTCCCTCTCTCATTATATATATATATATATATATATATATATAGAGAGAGAGAGAGAAAATTTGTAATGGGGGTACTTTTGCCATCGATTACAGCAAACAAGTAATTCAATTACAATGATCGTTACTCCTAAAAGGGAGTAATTGAAGCGTTACAAAATTACAGTATAATGCAATCGATTGCAAGTAATCCATTACTTGTAACACGTTACGTACAGGTCTGGATGTGTCACAGCGAAAAGGCGGAGAGCTTCCGAGGGAAAAGGAGGTACGAAATAGTCAGCTATATTTTCAAATTTTCGTACCAAAAAGCAGGCTTTTGTCTTTTTCTTTCTTTTGGCCCACTAAACGATTTGCGATTAGTAAAATAACAATTTTGAATAATTTATCCAAGCCCTAAATTCATTTCATGGCTTCTTTAAAGAACGCGGGGTCGTGAGGAATCACGCGTGCATCCTTTAATCGCTCGGCAGCCAGTCAGATCGCGGCATTAGCCGATCAGAATGCCAAAGAACCAATCACGAAGCAACGGGCATGATCATGATAGGCCACGCCTTGCGTTTCTTAAATTTTCACTGTACAACCGCTAAATACTAAACTGTTAACAAATATGGACGTGATGAGTCGATATCGGCAGCCTTTTTGTTTTACGAATAGCAGAATAGATGTACTATGTCGTATATAGGTAATGTCACGGATGGAGGGGTGTAATACACTGCCACGCACGCTGCAATGTGACATCGATATTATTTTTCACAATTATTCAACTCGTATAATAAATCAAGCAAGTCTGGTTTGTTTTTGCTCCGTTCCAAGACGACCATAAAACCACATCGCGTGTAACTTGTAGCACCTGTTTTTAAATTTTAGCTCATTATCATAACCTGCTGTTCAAAATGGAAGCTTGGGCTTATTGGTAAAGCTTAATGATTAAACAAAAAAACAAAAAAAAAAAAACGTACAGCGCAAACAGACGGGACAAAAGAGAGAGGACACAACTTACAACAGAAGTTTAATCGTCAAGGCGCGACCCTATATACGACGACCAAAAAAGAAAAAGCACACACGCACCTAATGACACACCCTAGGTCCCCCAGCACTATCATCGCGAATTCTGTTGTCGTACAAGAAATTTTAATGATTTACCAGATACGAAACGGACGGGGCGCTTACACAGTTTTCCTTTAGGCGCGCGATCGTCTCCGCTTCGATAATTCCTCTGGTCAGGGCATTGCCCAAGTGTCCTGATACCACCCTGTTTACAATGTAATATTGTTCTCTCAACCTATCGTTCAGGTATCTACTAGTCTGCTCCACGTACCGTTTACTACAGGAAAGTCAAATGGAATAAAAAAAAAACTTTTTCTGTGTACCCAACAAACCGATTTTTATGCTTCTCAGCACAACCCAAAGAATCCACGGCTGTAAGATTAGCATTTCTGCAAAGCTTAGATAACTTGTTATAGGGATAATAATGATAACACGGACGTCTACTCGCTTTCCCATTTTCTTTAATCCATGTGAAACTCTATGCAAATATGGCACCACAGCACATTTGTTCCTTTTTTCTTCGAAACGTTTACCGCATCTACACCAGCTTCTGTTTTAATTTTCTTCAATAAAGTGCCTGCGACCGACGTCAGTAGGTGTTCCGGATACTCCGTTATCTGAAGGCGAGAAACTTGCACGCCAAAGGTAACCTACATGTGCACAATGTGAACAGGATTTCCTTAAAGCGTTCGTGAAGCACAGACTCACGATGCACCTTTTTTACCATTTTGTAACGGGCAGATGGGTTGGATAAAAGTGGTTTTAGTCCACGATTTTCGCATGACCAACAAACACGTTCTTGTAAAAGGGGAAGGCGGAGTTTGAGGAAATGTATGGAATCATTAGCAGTCAACTCGTGAGTTAAAATCAATAGGGCCAGTCACCAAAGACAAAAAAAAAACATTTGACAAAAAGTGGGTCACGTCATGGTTTGTACAATCTAAAATCCCAAGAAAGTCGTTAACATATCTAAAAACTTTTACCGCATTTCAATCAGCCAAATTGTTAAAAATACCTCTGTCGTTATGAGCAAGGTCGATGAAAATCGGTGCAATGCAGACCCTATACACACTCCCTTTCTTTGTAGAAACGTGCTCTGTTCCTATGTGGCCAAACTTGATTTAAGATAGAAGGATAGAGATTCACGACACGACGACAGCTGGGATCTGGTGTGTGTCATTTGGTGCGTGTGTGCTTTCCTTGATTGGTCGTCGTATATAGGGTTTCGCCTTGACCATTAAACTTCAGTTGTAAGTTCAGCGATTGTGTGTCCTCTTTCCTCTGTCCCGTTTGTTTGTGCTCTACGTTTTAATCATCATAACTTACTGGGTCTTCCAATGTTCGTCGGAAGTTAGCTTGAAATGTTTCGCATTGCAGTCAGTGCACTACCGTTTCTCTTGTATCCAGTTTGTGGCATGCGGCACCTTCGCGTTGAATTAAGCGTTAATTTAAAAAGAAAAAAAAAAAAAGATTGTTTATTGCAGTGATCGTTGGAAAGTTACAAATCGACACTATGTCTTTAGAATCTATTAAATTATATTTCGCCCGGCTTGTATAGCCCTACAAATTACAGCGTGGACAATTTTGAAAGTTCTCATAATATGAGGGTGGCGGTCAGATAAACCCTTAAGAATTTATATTGTGACCGTTCGATCATCGGCAATTGAGCGCGGCGTTTTTTTTGCACACTTAATATAACTCATAATTGGCACCACGACTTTCCTTTATGTGAATGGATCCGGGCACTCGATCAGAACACCATTGCCCTCTCGGTAACGACGTCAAATAAATCAAGAAACGCGCTTCGATCTTCCACTGCGTAACATATGACCCGACATTTTACGAGATGTGTGTGTGTGTGTGTGGGGGGGGGGGGGGGGGGGGAAGGGGAAGGGGACCTTTTTGAACGCCCATTTATTGGTCGAGCTTTGCTCACGTCACATCCTGAGTATCACAAGTGCTTTATTCATATGGGCACACTGTGCAAACCAACAGTCAATAATGTTCGCCAACCAAACCAAAAACTTTCTTTTTTTTTTTTATGGCGACGCCAGCGATCGTGCTTGCAGTTTGACGCTTCGTTTCAAACACATTAGAGAGTTTTAGAAAGGTGTCTGCTCTAACACTTTGGGTCCCCCGACTGGTCTCCTTATTCTTTCGCAACTATAGTCGGTGACAGATTAAGTCTGAAGTGGAAGCTCCTCCCACCTCCTTCCTTTTTAGCAAAGCGAACGCTGGAGAGGCAGGCGACCTCCTCTCCCCCGTTCACTCGGCTAAAATGGAAAGAAGTAAAAATCACAAACTACAAAAAAAAAAAAATCCCTTTTTGAAAGCTTTTTTGATGCCCCAAGAGCTCTTTCAGCTCGTAAAGAACGGTTTCGCCTCAAGCACCGGCAACGCAAGCAGCAATGGCAAGCAGGCAGATGGAGAACTCTTTCGCATCAAAAAAAGAAATTTAAGATAACCACTTGTAGGTTTTTTACGAAGAAGAAAACCCTTTTAGGGTGGGCTTAAAGGAACTTTTTAGGGTGCAAAATATGAACAAGCCGAATAACCCATAAAAGTTCTTTTACGATCAGATTTGTTTTAGAGTGTATAGTTTTAAGCTTAAGAAGGAACACACAAACACACACACACACACATACATACAAACACTCAGCCCTTTCTCGAACACCGAAAGCCAATAGAATAAAATGCTTTCGTCATGAAATACGTCAGAGTCATACTGATCGACGCCAGTATTCCTGACGCTGCGGGCGACGCCGTTGGAGTGAGGGTCGCGTTACAGGCGACGGGGAAGCGCAGCCTTGTCAAGAGGCCACGACGCAACTGGATCGGAAGACGATCGAAATAAGCTTATTTGGCAACTGGCCAACTCTGCGGTAGCTGCCGTTTTCAAAACGCTTTTTTGAACGCTTTTTTTTTTTTTTTTTTGACACCGAGGGCTGGGTCAACTACAGCAAGAAAGCTAATTTCATACTTTAAAAAGAGGGAGGCACTCACTTGATCGAATGACGTTTTAGCGAACGTCCACGTTTCACCGAATGACACTTTAGCGAATAGTTGGACGCCGCGAAGCGGCGTTTTCGGGTGGGCCAAATGGGTTCACATTTTTGTAATTAGCCGCCGCAGATTGTCGCCGCGAAGCGGCGTAAGCGCAGCGCGGCGGATGGGTTAACGCGCGCCCCCGTTTTTCGCTAAAACGTCGATTCGCTCAAATGTCGCTGTTCGCTAAAGCGTCATTCCCTCATGTGATATGTACCCTTAAAAAGAATAAAAAGACTGCTACCAAGGCGTATATACTTCGCATGTTTGGAAAGCAACGTCTACGCTACGTTCACAGCTCAACGATACTTGGTACCTGACAACTTCTATGCGTCTCATGGACGGCCAATGCGGGATTAACTCCCGTTACGACCGCCATTTTTGGATCGAGAATAATGACGATAATTAACAGCGCATACGAGTGATGACGCGTCTCAACCGCGACCGCAGAGACTAATGGCGTAAATATAGAGGTGTCTCGCTTCGGCGCTCGGCTGAAAAGTTGGTTAACGACTGCCAATCGCGTCGGCACAGTCGAAGGGGAGGGGGGGGGGGGGGGGGTCACTTGTTTTGCAACGAGCCGAATTCAGCAGCAGCTAAGCTCTGGCATTCATCGATGCACGCTCAGCTGTTACACACACACATATACAAAACTGCGGGGCCGTCGCTTTCTCCTCCCAAGACCCGAAGAGCTTCGCGCGCGACGCGGGATCGTTGTAACTTGTACACGCAACATGTCATTATACTGCGAGCGACCTACAACATCGTTTCGTTTTCTGCGTGTGTTTTTTCTTGCATTTTGTTTTGTTTGTTTTGTTGTGCGTGTGTGTTTTATCTCCGAAGTGTAGATCACTTGCCCGAACGTCGGATTCGTTGCCAGGGAGAGACGACGGTTGCGCGAAGGACACTTTATTTATTTATTTATTTTTGTTGTTGCGGCGCCATGGCTTTTCGTTTGCCTCGAACTCTGACGTAGGTTGCATAATAACTGTGGCACGTGGCTCGCGAGGGTACCGCGTCGTATACACCTCGGAGGATAGGTAAAAGAAAAACACGCGCACACACATACAGAGACTCGCACACAAAATACGAAAATACGCGCCTGACCTCGGCATGAGATCCTTCCTTGAAAGCAGTAATTGGATTTTGTTTCTTCTTTTATCTCGCTCTCTTTCTCTCCTTCGCTTCTTTGTTTTTTTAGCGTCCCCTTCTCCCTTTGAGAACAACGCTCCGAGCGGAATTGTTCCCCCAGTTGTATACACAGGGCGACTTGGTACGGGCATGCATGCAGAGGGGTGTCCGTCGCAGTTGCTACAGCTCGCGAGATAGCGGCGCTGCGAAGCTATACAATCCTAGCGGTATAAATTGTTCCACTGGGAGAGGAGGACGCTCTGCTGTACTCCCTATCCCCATAAGCTGACAGTGCAGTGGAAGCTACGTGCTCGTTGCGCAAGTCACACGTCTATCTTTCCCCACGTGACCACGCTCTCATACACACTCAAGCGCAGAGAGCGAGGGTTAGGGACTGATTTAATATCAGCTAAAAAACTAATTGGTTACACATACGAAAAAAAAAAATTAAAATGAGCAAAATAGACAGAGGACACAGCGCTTGTCCTGACTTCTTGTACGTTGTTGTCTTTCGTGCTCTCCTTTTTTCACGATGCAAGGCAGTCAGTTGATTGGTCCGGCAAGCGCGTATTGCTCGAACCGCACTGTCAGCTCAGCTGTTCCGCACGCTCGCTGATCTATGTCTCGTCTCGAAAACGGTAAGGCAACGAGCGTTAATGAGCCCGCGCTATGCGCGGCCGTCCGGCCGATAGCCTTCGTTGACCGGGAGGCCCTACCCTCCGCTGAGCAACGGTCTGCCGCGGTGGAACAGTTACCAGCCCCCCCTAATGACGACCGCGCGCTGGCCGTCCCCAATTTGTATTCTGAGGGCGTCCGCGCTGGTCGGCTACAGGCGAATGCCCACCGTGCAGCTTCGCACGCGGCAAAAGTTTTCAAAGGCGCGCGGTAGAGCTCGAATTTTCGAGCCGCGGAAAATTCGTATCTCCCAAGGCAATCCGAGCGGCTTGTGTAAGGTCGGGGGATACGTGCATGGTGAACGCGACGCTTTTGTTCGGACTGCTGTGTGTCCCTATCGCGACCATTTCTCTTAGCTTTTTTCCTTTTTCTTTAAATTAAATGCTCCCGTTTATATATACAGTATATATACCGGGTGTTTTTGCGAAGAGTTTCAAAGGCCTTATAAATTAGGGCGTTTGAAAAAAAAAAAAAAAAAAAAAAAACTGGCTTTGGGAACAAACTACCAGCCACGGGGGACGTCAGGAATTGCCAAAAATATACTAATTATCCTGCTAATTAAATAAAATTTGTTAATTAAATTTTTAATTAGGGGAAATGGAGATATGGCCTCAATCAGAAAGTTGCTTAGCGTTATCCAAAACCACTAAATCCGTCATTTTCAGAAAGACTGATCGTGTGAGGAGAGTAGTGACGCACTAAAGTTACCACTTGTGGAGCAGGTACAAGGCTGGGGCTACATAAGAGGCGGAAAAATTGCGCGGGCGCCTTACCGCAACGGCTAGCCTTGATCTTTGCGGAACCGATATTTGAACTACGGGTTTCCCAATATCCAGTCGGGTGTAGTGGTAGCGTACCCGATCGAATATTGAGAGGACCGGAGTACGTCTCTCATGGCAAACACCGACAGGGCGAGTTTGTATACGTTCTAGCCCCGTCTGTTGCCATCGCTGTGTTGCGCGAACGAAAATATGAGCTCAGTTTCCACTCCTCACCGCAGCGTGCGCGAAGGCGGAACCACGTGGCTAGCAAGGAACATATTGCCATTTAGTTCTGGTTCTTATTATCCAGTGTCGCTGAAATCTCATATCCTGCTCAGCAAGGGTCAGAAATGTTCGAAGCTGAGAAAGCTAGAACATATATTTATTAAGAAAATTAAAAAAAAAAAAAATTGAGACTGAACTATGCGGACAGAAACTGGGCGAGAGGAGGGGACGAGAGCGCGCGGGGACGTCGGAACGCCGAGCTCTGGTTGGAGCGATCAGTGGGTAGGCGCAAAGCTAGCTGCCCTTGTCTCCCCTTTACTGCTCGCACGCGTTCGAACGCGCCACGTCAAATGCCGGACGCCGGCGTTCCGCTAATTTCTGACGCGTTCGACAAGTGCACTGGAGACAAAGGCAGCTATAGCTTTCTGTCTAACCACTGATCATTCGAACCAGAGCCCGGTGTCCTGACGTCCCCTTGCGCTCTCGGCTCCTCCCCTCCCACCGTTTCTACCCGCACAGCTTTTTAGACTCATGGTGATAGCAATAAATCCAAAATCCTCCTCCTTCTCTCCTACTTCCTTCTTGCTTTCTCTCTCTCTCTCTCTCTTTCTCTCTGGGTTTATTAAATGTGGCATCAACAGATCTCGGGTAGCGTGGCATTAGTGCCGAATATTTGGCGTCGACTGAAGGAGGCCAACGCAGGACACAGATTGGACACGAGTGTGACGTCAGCGTTCGGCAGGCACTCGCGTCCAATCGCTGAGAACGCGGGTGCCAGCCGAACGATGACGCAGCACTCGAGTTCAATCTGTGCCCTGTGTTGGCCTCCTTTAGGGGACGTCGAAAATTCGGCACTGCGGCCATGCTTTACCTAAGAGGTGTTTGGTAGTACGCGAAGTTGCAGATATGGTTTCTGTGTTGTTTTTTTTTTATTTATTTATTCACCGCGGCTGTGTTGATTTGGAAGCTATATATCCTCGGCACTATACAACATTTCGTTGGGGCTGGTCGGTTCACAATTAATCAGCTCCCTCCCGCGTTGTTCCCGGGAGGGAGTTATCGATTTCGAGAACGGTTTCGAAACAACGTCTCGGCCGATTGTCCGTTGCCCGTGCTACGATCGCCCGTCGAAAGAAAGGAAGTACTGCATTCGATTGTGCCGCTTCCATACCCGAAAGCCGCTAACGTTGCAATCGCTACTCCCCGCGAAACTGACGGCAGGGCGCCGCAAGCTTATCATAAAGAAAAAGAAAAAAAAAAAAAAAAAAAAAAACGAAAAAAAAGGTCTCCTTTCTTTTGAAAGGATTGACACGAAGACGCTCGATTCGCACTTAATGCACGGAGACGGGCTCAACAAGGACTTGTGCAACACGCAGTTTGAGCTCATGCCAAGTCGTCCCTTCAAAACACGTGTCGGGAAACTCGTTGCACCGTTTGTTGTTCGTTTATAAACACGTCGGATGTGCCATCGCCGTCCCTATGCGGACACATTGAGGAACTTTTAGTGGACCGTATTTGCGTTGCGCGAGCTAGCGAGAGCTCGTGCCGTCACTTTAAAGCATGGATCGAGCACGCGCCCGCTGTCTCCGTTCACCCGCTCTCGCCGGATCAATCAACTGCTTCCATTTCATCACCTGACCCAGTTCCCCGCGCGAGGATGTGGGCGAGAGCTGGATCACGTGGCGAAAGATGACTGGTCCAAGGCGCTCGTAGCTTTCACCGCACTCCGCATGATCTTCTCCTGCCTGCGCGTGGGCGCTTCATGTTGTGGGGATCAAACCGGTTCGTCGAAAGCCCATTCGTTCATGGACAACTTAGTATACTATAGGTAATAGGCGACCGTCGAACGATGCGGTTATTTTTTTGGGGTCAGTTTAATAATAGGCGACCGTCGAACGATGCGGTTATTTTTTTGGGGTCAGTTTTTTATATGGCGTACAAGTTTGTCTGGTCCACGCGCACCTCGCGTGCGCTTGCTTACCCTCTAAATGCATCCACGTGCTATTGTTTCCCCCCGACCACAACCAATAGCGGCGCGCGCGCTTGGCTGCCTCTTGGTCGCTCACTCCCTGCGCGTTCTCCCGTGGTGCCCTTTGATTGGCGTGCTCCCCCTTGCCTTCCGATGCGCCGCATTTTGGAACGCTTGCTCGCCGTATAAGTGCTGACGGCTTAAGAAACGCAGGGCGTGGCCAATCCCGAGCGTCTTATTGGCCAATGAGATTGCGGTATTAGCCGATAATAACGCAGAAGAACCAATCACAGCGCAACGAGCGTGGGCATAATAAGCCTCGCCCTACGTTTCTCGAGCTGTCGAGTACCAAGTTCGTCTGCTTCTTTTGCAGGGCTTGTGATGACGTCAATACACCGAGCTCCGATCGGCTCTGGTTGAAGGATAGTGGGTAGACCTGGAGGCAGCTTGCCTTGACGTCTACTCTCTATTCTTCACTCAGAGCCAATCGGAGCTCGGCATTCTGACGTCACCACAACCCCTGCAAAAGAAGCAGACGAACTTGCACTCCGCATAAAATTCAAATGTTTATTGAAATTTACGTTTACGTAGAAACGATATTCGCGAAAGGTATCCACAAAATGAAGTTGGGACCTTGGGGCGACTGGTACAAAACGATGGGGCGTGTCGAGGATCGCACACTCGTTTACGACGCTAATTATTACATAAAGCAGTATGCCACATTTGAAATGAGATTTAATATACTGATACCCCATTCAGACGATCATAAAGGCACCTGTTGGCTAAGGGAGCTTTATGGCCAGCGGCGCACCAGTTCCTGGTCCTCCGTGCGCCCATGGCGTGTGCTGGCGACCCAAGAGAGCGGGCTGATCCGCCGATTGCAAAGGGACCTGTGTATGCTTTGATGCTGATCGTGTGACAGGGGTATTACTCAGTTCATAACTTGATGTGACCCCACCCCGGGATCCGGTCATAAAGTGTTCTGCGGTAATGAATTGATGAATGAATTGCTTCCGCTCTCTATCCGCTTGGTAAACGATTGTTTACGATGTTGAAAGTTTTTTTTCTATTTTTTTGGTAAAGTAATGATTAGAAAGATTAACAAGGTTGATATATATATATATCAATGAACTGGAGAGTCCGTTGGTGGATTTGATGTACGCACTTTGTCGTTCATGATTTTTTTGTCATATACGTTTTAATTTATTTTTCTGACTTTGATCCATCTGTCTACCGCTCATTAGCGTCATTGTGTTTTACTAAGTTTTATAAGTATGATGGGTGATACAGTCGAAAACGGAACTGAAGCATAGTACGATGGGAGAGGTATTGGCAGCATAAATACTTCCTGACTCCGCTTTCTTGGTCCTCGAAGTCATCCCGACGTGTGCATTAATTGAGGCTATGATAACCTATGGCGAGCCAACGGCTTTAGTAACATGACTCTGAATAACGACCAGCAATAAAAAAAAAATCGAATGCCATCTAATGCTTTCTTTTGTTAAGTACTTGGACTGGCAATGCTGATCGCGACACGAGGAGTTCGCGTACCTGTAAGGTTAGGTCAAAGTGTGAATCGATGATGCATCCTTGACGTGAACGTGCTCATTTCGATTTTCAATAAACGCAGTGCAACGCATCACTGCACGCGGCCTATTTAGACGCGAGGAGTGCGCAATCTGAAAGGAGAATCGACAAGTGAAACGAAGCGAGTCTCGGTTGACGTGGCGTGCTGGATATCATCGCCAGAAAATACAAAAAAAAAAAAGCCTAATCCTGAACATGTTTTTTTTTTTTTTTTTTTTTTTGTTAACTGGACATTGGCGTGTTCTTGACGAGTTAACTCGAATGAAGACTCGCGGAAATGTAATGTCCACATAACCTAGTGTCCTTCGAACGTTGGAAGCTGTCTCAGCAAACGTTGTTAGTGATTGATCTAGCCCGCGGTCGTGTTATAACTTACAACCTGACTGGAAGAAGCGAATCTATCGGTTTCGAGAATGAACGCATTAGCACGTCAATGTCTCAAACGTGCATAGACTCCCTGCGAGGTAGTATACACTTATTTCAATTAACCCAGAAATTCCTGGGGACATCCTTCTACGAGGGTCCTTGACGCGAGTTGTCGGAGAAACGCTTATGACATCGAAAGAGCCGTGGGGACGTCAGTGAGGTGTCCCAACGAACTTGTTATATACGACTCTACATGCGGATGTCTTTTTCTTGGTCCCCTATTGCTCTTAAAGTCACGAGGGTGGGAGCATTTGGAAACAACTTTTCGCATTACACAAGTTTAAAGTAGAGAGGTTAAAGGAATTGCGAAAATTCTAAAGTTTGTTGCTTCAGCGAGTTCTCTATGAAGTTTACGGAAATCCGTAGCTACAGCCTTAGCTGGAGCTTTTTTGCAGGAAGATACACGACGGGATAGGGCCGATAGGCACAAGTCGTGAGCCCACATCTCGAAGGTTACCCACATTCCTAAGGGATATACTCCTTGTGAAATATTACGGAAACAATCACTCGTAACAATGTTTATGATACGTTTGGAATTTTGATCACATTCTTGGAGAAAAAGGAGAGTTGTTGATAATAGACTGCGAAGTAGCCGACAAGGTGCATTACACAAACGTCGTTGACCTTGTCGCAACGCTGTAAGCATTGGAAGGTGCAGCTCAGCATTTTCCTATTTTCATCAAGTTAATTTCGACTTCTTCATCTATACTTCTGAAGCACATCACAGCGTGCCAGGTGTTCCATCAACTAAACGTAACGTCTATACGTTTGAATTTTTGTGAGATGTCATTGTGCGTGCGCAGTGCACGTGACTGCTGTAATGACCCACTACCAATCATCACGAGTCGTTTATTCATGTTACATTCCTGTTTCACTGGCAATTCAAACATCTTCCGGACGAAGCGCCTTTAGATAATCGACGAATCAGCCTTGTGATCCCTGCGCGAACTCCCCGACGCAGCGCTGGTTTTGAAGGCCTTTGACTTGCCCGTAAAACTGGGGTATTACCCTGCTTCTGCACTCTTTAAAACACCTACCTGTACACTTCTCGCGACGCACTCAATACACCAATAATTTATAAGTCTTTAATCAGCTTAGCCACTGACGAAGGCGAGTGGTATTACGATTGAATGGACATGCAGCAGCAGCGAAAGAGGTCGACGGTTTTTTGCGACTTAGACTACCGCTGCGCTGGTGCACGCTTTATTCGCTCGCTCTCCACAGTAGCCAAGCTTCCTAAAGGAAGATAAATGATGGAATTATTGAGTAAATCGCAGCGGTACTCATACGAACCTTTTCCACGTCAGCTGCGAAAACTTGATGCGAACAAATGAGTACAAAAAAGGAGCGGCTTAAAATAAAGCTCGCATTTTTAAAGGTGCAAGCTTTATCTTTATGCATCGGTTACGACAGATTTTCCTCTGTTTGCTTCCATGATCGCTTACTTGGGAACACCGGTTCTTCCTTTAAAAACACATCAAACTAACCGAGTGCGCGCTCAGCTCCAAGACCGCGTATGTTCCGACCCGTTGACAACCATCGACGCGGCCCTTTCCCCGAAATTCTTCCCGCCCATCACACCATCCATCGACCACCTCACGAAGGCAAGCCCGGAACGACGTACGTTCGCCCATCTAAGATAGAGTGCCTGGGTGGGCCTCCATACCTCTCTTACCATTACCGGCCTTGCGCCGCAGACCGCTTAACCACTACGACCCGCGTTCCCAAACATTTCCCTCAGCAACCTGTTACGATGGCGGAATGCCGCTGCGAGCAGCGCGTAGTACACACACACACGCACGCATCGGCTTTCCATCAACGGATGCCTTTGATTTACGAAAGGGAAGGCGGCTTCCGACACCGGCGTGTCGGCGAGCGAGTGAGTGAAAGTTTCGTCCGCGTAGGGGGGGGCCTCCCTGTGCTTCCTGGTAGACTCCGTTCAGCGCGAAGCTGACAGTGCGGCCGATGCTACGTGCTCGGTGGACCAGCCGCACGTCTATCTTCCGCCACGTGAGCACGGCGCTGCCGCCCGTACTCGCGCGCAGAGAGCGGAGCCAGGCGATGAGAGGAAGGCTGACCCTGGCGAGCGCCATGGCTCTTACCGCACTGTCAGCTTAGGGGTGAGCGGAGTGCATAGTGAGTGCCACACAGACGGTCGTCCCCGATACGGAGGGTGGCCGTCGCGTGCACACCTTCTTGCATCCGTCAGCTCGCCTGGCGCATTCCCAAGTCGCGCATGACCCACAAATTTACCGCGGCGAAACGCGCGGGGAAACGGCGACACAGGACGGTTCCGTCGCCGTCTCGCCGTTCCGCGGGATGCACGCCGATGTTATTGGCGCCGAGACGTTCGGGAGATCGCCGACTGGTGGACTTTTCTGGAAGCTCTGAAGTGAGGGTACAGTTGGACTTGTTCCGTGTCTTGGAAGCAAGTGCGAAGCGTCTGCAAGCCAATGTTTTCTCGCTACTGGGCAGTGATTTATAACCCCCTTTCAACACTCGCCTACACACCCCAAGCTGAGTCCCCCTCCCCCTCCCCTTCCCCCTCTTCCAATTTTTCTATATAAATTTTATAAGCCTATGGAATACGCCTCCCCAACCCCTCCCAAAAGTTTGTAGCGGTCCCCTAGATTGAGAATCCTGGGTCAACCCACTGGAAAAATAGAGGTTATCCATGCCGCTCGAACTGCTATTCCTGTAGGCGTTGAAGTTGTGATGACGTGCGAGGAAACGACTGATTCTCGATGCAGACGAAGTAGGTGTTGACAATTTTGTTCCGGTAAACATTTTAACTTACATGATCTGGAACGAGTGTGGACTGCATATATGAATCCGATCTCCATCAATTTAAAAAATGTGGTAAATCACCAGGCCGCATATTTCGGCATAAGTTGCCTTTTTACAGAGATACATGCACTGAATTGAATTGAAAACAAAATACTCAATTAATAACGCACGAAACTTAATTTCTAGCACGTTTAATTTTCCTCCGGGGTATATATAAATCGGATAGATACTCGAGACTTAGTAAAGAAATTGACAAACGCAGAAGTCTCAAATTGAGACATCTGCCTCATAATTCTTCAGCACTTAGAAAATCGCGTTGTGCGTTTAATAATGCCACGTTTCGCAAGCTGAGTCACGGGCGTAACCGTTGTACTGGTGCGACTGGTGTCTTCCACGTGTAGTCTAACGTGGTCCAAATGGAACTCGATCAGTCGTGAAAAGAACTGCTTTTCGTCCTTTCCCGACACACGCCCGGCGTTCTCAAATGGTAACAAGGCGTTATTGGCTTTACGCACGTCATTCAAAATTGTTTGGCCGCAGCCGGTATTATAATACATTAACAAAAAAAAAAAAACTGTTTACTTGAAAAACAGATATGATTTGCTTCTAAATAAGTTGCGTTCGTTCCCGCATGTTTTTTCCCCTAATTGGTTGTTATACCGTGTAAGATGCCATTAAAAAAGGCCTCGAAGCAGAGTGGCCAGAAATGAATTGATTGAGCCTTTCGGATCCACACTGAGCATAGAGCACTGAGGGCCGTGACAACCTTGATTTCAATAATGAGCGGGTTAATCGTACCCGCACCCCGCCGGATAAGCTGTCGGACGTCAAAAGCGTGCAACTCCCCGGATACGCGTCTTGAAGCGTCCTGTCACTCCTGGCATGCAAGGTCGGGTTGATAAGCTGGCCAGGGTCGCACGAGTCCAATCTAGATCAAAGTCCGTGACAAAGGACAGCTGAATAAGAGCGAACGGATGCAGGGCTCCCAGCTGCAATTTGCGAGCGCGCACTGCATCTCTGTTTGTGCAAAGCGTTGGCGGGACAGGCGAAACCTTGGAGTTTGCCTTCATCTTCTCAGATGGGTGCAGTGATGTATCAGACGGAGCGGCGAGAACTCAGATCCGCAAAATAAAATACAAGCTCGCGCGCGCAAAAAAAAAAAAGAAAGAAAGAAAAAAAAAAAACGACAAAAATAAAAATGTAAAGTTAAGAGATTTTAAACACTCTTTTCGTATGTTGAACAATCTCTCCAGATGCTGTAATTTCCTTTTATGTGAACACGCAGAAACTTTATCGTGATCAACAGCTGCGTGCGCTAGGTGAATAAGTGGTCAAGCAAGGGAAAGGTCATCGAAGGTAGGCATACTATTTACTTATTGGTTATTACATTATAAAATCCCGATATCCTGCAATAAAACGTAGTAGCAATAAAAAAAGTTTTGTTTGAGCCACACCAGTGCTAAAACCAGTCACGATGACTCATGCATCTCATATAGTGACATTATTTTCGATCGTTATTCGAAAAATCGTCAGCTATATAGTTAACGATTTTTTCAATAACCACATAAATGACTTTGATGTATTGAGTGTTTATCGGGAAACGAAAATAGCAAAGCATTCGCTTATTCGGCATTTAAAACCACGGTCAAACTGCTAATGCCGAATACAAAAGACTGTCTGCCGACGTTGTCTGGGATGTGTTTCTTTAGACATTTGCTAGGTGGCGCAAGCTACCACCCGTTACAAAGGTTATGGCCATTAACACCCATCCATCCATTCATCCTTCCTTGTATGACGGTCACAATGCATTCGTACAAAAACTGTCTGCAGGCATCCTCCAAGCATCTAGGAAGCAAACATACTTCCAGCATACCTGAAGCATGTCCGCAAATAAATGTCGTCATCATGTCTGCAGGAAACACCGTGTCTTTTGTATTACGTACGTGCAGTGCGACTGCGACTTTAAACTTGGCGAAAAAACGAGTTCACACGCGAGAACACAAAGTTTGTCTGCCTCTGAAGAACGCAACGGTGAAATCAACGTAAACTTCGAAAATATATATTGAGTTACAATTTCGTCGGTTTTAGTCATCTGTTCAGGCGCTGTTCAAGTTTGATTCTTTGGTAATACTGCAGCTTTCTCCGTATCTCTCGTCCACGTCTGATTGGAGCGCCGGTTTCTCGGGCTATGGGAATAAATAACGAAACGCTCGCTATGAACCCCTGACGATCTAATTAAAAACTAAAAAAAACTAGTCATTTTGTTGCCGGAATTTAGAGAGCGCCACGTATAAATAATTCCCTATTAAATAAAGCAAATAGGATCAAGTCGTATCCTATTTGATCATGTTTGCCCGAATTGTGAATAAATCTATTCAATGCTTCTTTTTTTTATCTTATCAGTTAATTTCATTAATTGATTTTGACTTTTAATTACGCCTCGCTAATTAGTCAATTCTAATTGGTTGCTAGACAGTTTACGTTGGGAAATGGTTCTGCCATGGGATACGCCGTATCGAGCCTCTGCTGGAAAGACGCACTATTAGCGATGTGCGCGGCCAAAAGCGTCGCTGTGGTCAGCTTTTCACGATTGGCCAAACCATGGGCATATAAGCATTGTCAGATTGTCAACTTTGACGGTGTTAGTTTCGGATTGCGATCGCTCCTAGCTTCTACTGTGCTTTTTAAACACACCATCGAACTCGTCGTCGCCCCCGATGGTAAGTAGCCAGAATAACAACTGGTGACGTCACGGCGAGGCAAATCCCAGTCGTGACGTCACGGAGGGAAACCATAAGAGGGCGCCACCGAAACTTCTCGGCGTCGCCTCGCGCATCGCAGTACGACTGTACTTGGCGGCGCTTCGGCTACTTTCAACAATATTTGCACAAATGCCAAATGCGTATTTTTAAATAGCCTCTCTTAAGATTTATTCTACCCCACAGACTATATATAAAGGGTAATGATTGTGAACAGGCAGAATTATTAAAAAAATAGCACAGGTAACAAAAACTCTTTTTTTATTATTATTGTTTTTGTTATGCCAGCGACATGTTTTTGGTTGCTTGTTCACTTGAGGATAAGGTTTTGACGTGTTCGATGAAGAAATCAAATGATACCCACGAACGTGTATGCTACGTTATCTAAAAGAGAGAAAAAAAAGTTCCAGAAGCTGGGATTTAGCACGATGAAGCAAGCTAGGCCGACTTTACGTAACAAATATAACAATTTATTCGGACGTTTGGTATCCCATACATGAGACATAATCAGTGATGCCAAGTTTGCAGGTACGAGAGACAAAATAACCGGAAGATCTATCTAAGAAGTCCGCGTACACTTCGGCAAGAGGGCCGCAGTTGCTCGCTCATTTAACCTAGGTGTTTAGGTGATCAAACAGCCGGGGAATTTGATTTCATTGCGATTACACCAGTTACATCCCAAATAGAGCATTGGTTGATACGTTGAAGGCTCCAGTCACGACACCACAACTCGGAGAAGCGATTACTTTAAAAATTTCGATCTTAAAAAAAAAACTGATTTGGGGAAAGAAACAAATAAGAGCACGGAGAAGATTGTGTTTCCAAGACACAGGATGCGGCGGCCGGGCATCTAATTTATTGCGAAACCACTTCGGACAGCCCCGCATCAAAGGGCCGCGAGTGAGCACACAGAACATGCCCCCTTCCGCGCGAGTGGGCGCGTGTGTATTGTACCTTGAATGGGGTTCAACTGGGAAATTGCAGGCTTTCCGAAGCGAGCCTGTCCGCTCTCTGACACGCCGTGAGCGATGGCTCTCGAACGTCTCTATCAACGGGCGGGTATGCACCGCGCGCTATTGATTTTTCCTCGTTTCTTGGGCGATCACGAACTGAGTCATGACAACGGTTGCACACTCCGCACAAATACAAAACGCGTTCGAAAAAAAAAAAAAAAAAAAAAAAAAAACCGCTCACGATTGAGGAAATCCTTTGTGTCTTTCGAGGCTGTAGGTTCCTCCTCTATCTTCCTCTCTATCTCGAAAATCTAATAGCTTGTTTCATCCGGTTGGCGTCAAAACGTTGGGGCGGTGCTTCTAGATTTTCGTTGTTGTCGCTCGTCTTTTACTTTTTTTTCCTCATTCGGGAAACGCGCTCACGGTTCGGCTTTCTAAACAAACAAAACGATTTACGGAAATAAATATTAACAGATAAGTGAGGAACACGAATGACTTGAGCCACGAGGAAAACATAAAAATAAAAAGTTAATGAATAGGAATGTATGATGGACCCTTTTCAAAAGCCCGCACCATTGCCTGTCCGCCATTGCTCGATCACGTTTACTCTGAGCGTGTATTGGACACGAGGGCTGCGACAGCGTTCGGCGAGGACTCGGATCCAATCACGCGCTTTGAGCCCAATGGATGGATGGATGTCAATGCTATATCCTTCGTAACGGGCGGTAGCTTGCGCCACCTAGCCTGAGTCTGAAAAAAGAAATGGCGATCATCTATGTTGCTCGTTGGGCTTTTGAAAATGGTGCATCGGATCTGTCATTCTACTACACTTCTATCTATACCGTCTGCGCTTTCTATTTCAGCTTTGCTTCCTTCATTTGCAAACGGTTTCTGACTATAGCTGAGTTTTGCCAAACAATAATTTAGCTTAACTTTCTCTGCCCCATCTCTCTCTCTCCCTCTCTCTCTTTAATATTAGTAGTACGTGTCATGTGCATGCTCCAGCTTTCCCCGGAATTTCGCAATAGTCGTATACAGATTAATGAACGCGGTATGGGTCCCCAGTCAATAAAATGGCGGCGGTAGTCGATAAGAGTGTCGAAAAAAGCGTGAACATAATAAGTGGCACTCAGAGTTTTCAATTCTTCCTTGGTACGTGAAACTTTTCCTGGTTGGCCGGAAGCCAAGAGAGTATCGGTTTGAAGCTATGAAGCATCCGCATGTTGACGTGACAATCTGACGTCTCGACAGAGTGGTCCAATACACGACATCGAAACACTGTTTCATCGTACATCGGGATAGACGTACGATATATTTTATTTTGTAAAGGAAGCGCACGGTAGTATAGAAAGAGTAACTTGTCATCTGCGTTGTCATCGAAACCCCGCGGCTGTCACATCTATTGTGGGCACGTAACGAGCCCCACTAATTTTTCGGGTACGGTTTTCAATGATGGTACTTTTTTGAAGTGGACAAATATGTGACACGCGGAGGGCTCTAGTATACCTCAGCCTGTCACATATTACCAATGGGAATGTGTAAAGTGTTTCGCATTGGTCATAAATCTCCCATTTTGAGTCAGTCTGCGGCAGGTATGGGATGCAGACGCACACACGAAGAAAGCCTGCACTGCGTTTACTTTCTGCCTGCCTTTGAGACAAGAGCTCTAGCTCACAATGAGTGAGCTTCACCAGCTTGCCCGTATGTGTCAAGGCGCAGCTGACGCTACGAGGTGATGGGACCGATCAAACAGCGTGAAAAGCGCAACTCACTGGAATTTTCTGTTGGTTTCAGTGACGATAGAACACGCACAGAAACAGAGCGAACACCATGACGGTGCTCTTTTGACGCTGTCAGATAGGTCCCATCCGCTCGTAGCGTACGGCTGCGTCTGGACTTCAGGTGAAACGGAGTATATAGTCTAACCCTTACAGAATACGAGAACGTGGCAAATTTTATTTAGTTGTTTTTATCGAAGCATATCAGCCGCCCTTGTGCCCCCAAGGCCGGGAGCAGCTCGGAGCCGACAGCTGTTCGTAAGTCTTTTACAACTCGGTTTCAAAAGTTACCAGTTGCGCAACCCTGAAGCAGACATGGATGAAAGAAAGCTGCTCGAAAAACAGATTCGGTTGATATGTAATTACACGTTATTACTGTACATGTCCCGCAGAAATGAAGGGCGCCGTTTCCGATTTAATTACCGCCCCCTTTATATTTTTCCCGCTATCGCCGCAGGTACTCTCTCACCTCGCGAATCATACAACCTACAATTACCAGTAGCTCATTCGATAAAGCGTAACAGACTCATATAGAAAGAACAATGCCACGACGACCTTGAAGAACTACGCGGGATGAAGTAACGTAACTCATCCATCCCGCGCAGGTTGGGAGACTAGCTTGGAGCGAAGAAAGCGTATAAAACATTCAACTACTCGTGTATTTGTTTCGTCTCGGCTGTTCAATATATCGCGAATACTCTATCGACGTGCGAACTCACGAACGCGCAAACTCAACAATATACACGCGCGCGCACAGGTTCACGTTCAAAACAAATGCACACACTGTTTTTTTTTTTCCTTTTTTTTTTTTCAAATAAAGACGACATTATGCGGCGAAAGCTCGAACCACGGTTGGTGGAGAGGCAGAAGAGGTAGCATGAATTCCCTTGCCGGACACTAACTGTAGTTCGAGCTTTCGCCGCTGCGTGAGGAAGGCCTGCGCACGCGCAGAACTCCTCTTGAGAAAGGTCAATTAAAAAAAGAAAAACGCAACGCAAGACGCAGGCGTGTGCAGCAGTCGTCTGGGTAGTTGTTGTTCCGACCTGCTTCGTCATGCATGAGAAACTCATCAACGGAAGCGGGAACGGAAGAGCGCATTCTGTTATGGCCCGGTATCGTCTCCTTACACTCGTCCCCGGAAAAGAAAAAAAAGAAAAAAGGTTTTGGCAACCAAGTTTCGTAAAGAGAAGTAAGCGACCGTATACACGTCTTCACCATACGACTTTTAAATGAAAAGAATTTTGCAAACGCTTCTTTCTCGCGAGAGGGTCTCTTGAGCTCAATCAGCGGAGGCTGTTGGACGTCTCGGGTCTTCGGGTCTACTCGACGATTTGGAAGGCATTTGTGTTTGTGGGACGCGGCGCAGGACTTCTTTTGTGTCTCCCGATCATGAAGATACCGTCTATGACCCCTCCTCCAGCTTCTTCGTTTTTTTTTTTTTTTTTTTTTTTTGCTTGTTTAGTTTGCGCGGTGCGTGGCAAGAAGGTTCCTCCACGCATTTCGGATGGATGAATAGATGTATACGGCTGAGTCCTTTAAATTTGGGTGGCGGCTTGCGCTACCTGGCCAGTGTTTTTAATATCAACAGTTGACCTCTACTCAAGATACAATACATTCATCCTAAGTGTTTTCTTTTTTTTTTCTTTCGGTCAGGGTTACAAAGAGGGGTCAGTACGAAAAGTTAAGAAGCCTGACGAGGCACTGGTGCCTTGCAGTTCACCTATAGCTGCATAAATGCACAGAAAATAAAGGCACTTAGTTACAAACTCAAACAAAGTGGTCGGCCTATCTTCCTGATAACAAATAAATATATTAATAACAAGAAAACAAAACAGGACAGGGTACATAGGATACAGGAATGATTAAAAATACGGAGGTTATTAGATAACGCAAAACCTCTAACAGCATCAAAAACAAAATATTCATACATTATTTTTTTATTTACAATAAAATGAGGTTCGCATTAATTACTGTGTATAACTTATATTGGGTGTGCTATTCAATAAGTATAGTTATTTTATACTGTGAACTCTGGTTTCCGTAGTTAGTCCGAGCATGCGGTGTCTTTCGTGCAACATGACGCAACGTGCACGACGATGTTTCTGTCTTGCCGGCAGTAACATAGAACTTTATTTTATAAATTGGTTGTAGTAACTTAAAATAATATTCTTGATTTGATTTCGAAGTGTTATTTTTAATGAGCAGTGGCTGATTGGTAGTACAGCTAAATATGATTCTTCAAATGTCAGAGCCGCCTAGTTGCAGTCATGGAAGCTCCAAAACGTGTGCTGGATTGACGGTAACAAAAGGACAAACAAAAAAACAAATTATTCGTTAGTTGTTTAGACAGCAGGAGTTTATAGCCTACCAGAGCATGGTGACATTCTTACCCACTGTAGATGAGAAAGTTAGCCAGTGCAGCACGATTTCTAGCCTGGGGTCTTGAACGTGCATCACGCAGTAGCGATACACGACCGCACGCCGGTACGATGCCAAATAATGATGCTCATCCAGATTGAAACGGGCAGGCGCGAGGATCGAACCCAGGAAGCCTGGGTTGTGCAGCGCGCAGGAGCATAACATCTCCTGAACTACACAATCACAACTTCGCGAGTCGAAGACGACGGGCCATTTTGTCGGAATTGGTATTTCGCTTCCTGCCCGTTTGCTCGACGTGGAGAACGTGGATGATACCGCCGTTAAATCGTCGTGTTCGACTGCGCAGGGTGGGCTCACCTTTCTCTTACCCTATAGCAGATCCGCCTTGTAAATGCATTTTCTCAAACTGTCTCACACTCATGATGCGTGTGTATTCATCTAGCCGGGTGACTTAGCGCACCCCGGCTTGGAGCACACGGAGGTAAATGCTGGTACCCTAAAATCCAAAGAACCTGGGCTGAATACTGTACAGTCATGTCACCACACAATGAGATCTTCAATTTATTTGCCGTACTGCACTAACCAAATAGAGTTTGGTTAGTGTCGTACCGCACTAACCAAACTCCTAAAGCTGCAAGTATATTGAGGCAGCAGGAAAGAGAGCACCAACATATCCATGAATTTTGACACCTAAAGGAATTGCATGTTGTGGGGACATATCATTGTTCTAACCTCTCAACATCGTTTGAAAAAAAAAATAGAAGCAAACTTGAGCGTAAACATAATGTATTGGCAGGGCTCTCACACTGGATGCCTCGTCATTTTGATGGCCGCATTTTATGTCAGGATAAACCCGTATCTTTTTCTTCTCTGTCTAACTTCCGTGCGTCCTCCCAATTAATGAAACTAAAAGGAAAAGAAAACACAAATGGCCGTGAAATTAATCAATTAACCTGTGGATTATTCGATCAGGGCATTAATCGTCTAGTATTTTCTGATTCGATTAATGGATGAAAAATGGACGGATGTCAAGAGCACAATTTTCGTCGCTGTCAAGCTCAACGTCAAACATGTACACACACGGGCGAGACTTCTGCTCCTTGGGGGCGCCACGTTCTCAAAGTGCACACCGTAAACTTGACCATCTAGCTGCAGAAGTACTAGCCAAACCACAAGTTACATAACAAATATCTCAGAGCTTTTAATTACTTAAATAGTGCTTATCACTCAAAAGACGTACACATCTCTTTCTGTCTTCTCATCTACTTCTGCCTCTGCCATCAACTCATGGCAGTGGAATTCCCGGAAGAACGAACCAATAAATGAAGACTTTTCATTAAACTTCATTGTTCAGATTCCCTAATTTTATACAAAACTCTGCAGAGTGTGCCCCAAGTACAAAATATTATAGTTTCTTTTTTCACGTAGTTTTATCAGCTTCCACATTATACGAGTTGCCTGACAAATAATTGATAAAAGGACACTGATTGAAGTCTTAGAAATTCTTAATCTTCTCACTAGTTATTCCTGGAAAAAAAAAATCGCAGTTGGGCAATTGGGCACTCCGGTATTCAGCGATACATTGAGTTAGAATGTTTACGAACTTCCGACGCACACAAACAAATTTCAGTTTTCATTTTAAGATCCGTGCATTCATCCTTTTATTTTTAAATCCCGACGATAATACTGGGAGTATATTTTATCGTCAGGCATAGCGGCGAGGTGTGACTCGATATCAGTACGAAGTCGACATCGCAAGCTGGTTTCGTCTTCATAAAGCTACAGAATAGCGACGTAAAGGTGTATACGTGCCCCTTTTTTAACTATTCAAAAGAGTATTGTTAATGAAATGCATCGTTACCGTATTTCTGGCACGTAGTACAGGCAAAACGCGTAATAGGAAAAGGAAGCGAACTGGTTTGACTTAACGAGTTCTTTCTGCTCTTTGAGTTCTCCGAACGCGATTATAGAAACAAGGAACATACACGAAACACGACAGGCACGGCTTGCATTCAGAAACGCCGTCCGTGTGTCGCCTTAGCTTGTTGTTTATACTCGTGCTGGAGTACATATAAACAATACACGAAACTCAAAACCACACGACTATTAGGTCTGGTTAAACCGGCCCTCTCCTGCTGACTGTTATTGCTGTTGTTTTTTTTTCCTTTTCATTTGGTTCGAAACACTCAAAGAGAATTACCATATTTGTTCCCGTGTATGGTAGTAGGCAGTAAACTAGCTTCGTTACATTACCGCTAACATTTGTTGTTGTTTTTTTATTTTCCAGCGTTTTAGAAGGTAGGAGAATGTAACGTTGTTATCGCTGTTATTATGTACCTGCATCTTCCTCATTTCCACGAATTGTTATGGTGCCCGTTCTCCGAAAACTAGCATATCTTATCAGTCTCGTCCTTGGACCGAAATAAGTAACCTATTTCTGCACTCGTTTCTTCTTTTCTTATTTTTTATTTGTTTGGAAGACACGGGATGCGATCCCGGTTCTTGCGTGTGGTACTTTCCAGGGATCCGATCACAGAAGCCGCGCGTGCCCGCCTCGACGGGGAAAGTCCCAGCCGCGTCGAGGCACGATGAGAGAGCCTTGATTTAAGAGTGCGAACGACTCAAGCCACGGAGAGCGCTTGCAATTAAATGGTGGACACCTGCTGCGCATGCGTACGTTGTCACGTGGCGTGGAAGGTAGCGGGCGGAAAGAAGAAGCCGAGCAAAAGGTTTGGAGGCGCTTGGGGGATGATCGATGCCTTCCAGAGCTGGCAGTAATGCAATTACTGTAATGAAATTACAATAATTTAATTACTTGTTCCAGTAATTAGTAATGTAATTTATTACTTTTTGTAGCAGGTAATTTAGTAATGTAATGAATTACTCCAGCGACGGTAATTGTAATTAAATTACCTAATTACTTTTTCGCACCAGGCATATTTTTTGTGTCCACAATGCACAAGAGCGCTTTTCTTTTTATTTTACTTTTTCTTTTTCCTCTACACCTTTCCAAAAACGCTCTTTAGCCGCCGCTATGTTGCTGATGCTCATGCGGCTGGTGCGACTCTCGCTCCCGGTATCAGCTAGACATTTTCTGCCACTCTCTTGAACTCTGAAAACCCGCTCAGCGTGATTCTCTACCTATGTTTTGCGGTTTTGCGTTCGACGTTTTCTGGCCCCTCTTGAAAGTTTCCGCTTACTTTTTCTGATGCATACTGCGTACCCTCTCTGTGTTATCTTCCACTGTGAGAAATAGGGCTGGTGAGTGCCTTCCATTCGAGCTTTTCTGCTCGACGTTGTAGGGAAACGAAGGAGGGGAAGGAGGGGAACTAAGGCCCCTGGTGGAACGGCCCTCGACGCGATTTTGCGAACAATGACAATTGTTCTCCCCCCTCCCAGAGATAATCCGCGTAGGGTCCTCAGTCATCTCCAAAAATAGTTGTCCGGGTTGGGGTGGGAAACGGATCAGTCGCGTGCGTTCCTCTGTCCATCGGTAAACATGCAACAGAGAGTTCTAGCTGTGTGCCATGAACTGTGTGAATAATGTAAATAAAGTTATCTGTAAAAGGAAGTTATCAATAGCTCCTTTATATTTAAAAGTATACAAAAGTAATGCAAAAGTAATGTCATTACTTTTAAAAGTAATTTGTAATGGTAATTAATTACTTTCTGGCTGTGGTAATTTGTAATGTAATTTAATTACATTTCAGCAATTTTCAGCAAAGTAATTAGTAATGTAATTTAATTACAAAATATGAGTAATTTGGCCAGCTCTGATGCCTTCGCATCCTCCTCGCAGCTGTTTGTATCGCAAGCGCCGCCCATAAACATCCCGATGGAGCAGTCAGAAACACTCCCAAATCTAGGCGCACTGGGCCTGATTTGATCGCTTCGCGCTCGGACGCGGTCAACGCGAAAGCTGCGCGCTGCTGTTGCCAGGTTTTCGCGAGGCAAGCTGCGCACGAACTGATCGTCTCTCGCTATCGCCCCGGGCAGTTCCCACCGGTGGCCAGCTGGGAAACACGGAGCAGAACGAGACGCGTGTTTGGTCAGCAAGGTCATACGCGCGTTCTTTCTGGGGGTCTTCGTTGTGCCAACTGCTCCCCCTTGGAATGGAAGTTAGGCAAAGATCTACTTTTTCTTTTTTACCTGCTGAAACCTTGCTTTCATACTGCTGCCATCTGTGGTCGTTAACGGAAGAGACTAGAACTCATGTCGCGTAAACAACGAGTTGCCCAAGCGAATGTCGAAGAAGCAATTGAAAGATCAAACAGTCAATGGGTTCCTCTTAATGTCACTATACCCCGCTTCATCATAACTGATCAGTCAAAGCATTAAGACCACCCCTACATTGTGAGAATGAGCGCGCGCCTAGCTGACAAGCCATCGGCATCGTCCGTATTATCTACCATCTGCTGATGCGGATGGAAGCTGGTGGTGGCAGTATTAAGCTTTGAAAGACGTTCTCATTGGCATTTATGGGACCGGCATGGTTGTTGTAGAGCACACAAGCGTAGCTGTGGACTGTGTCAACATCTGAAGTGGAATCTTCCATCTGAACAGAAATTCGTGCCACAAGGCTAGAATTGTGCTAAAGTGGTTTGAGGAGCATGATGATGAATTCCAGTTTATGTCCTGTCCACCTAACTCGACAGATATCAATTCTATTGAGAACATCTCGGATTGTGTGCTTGCAAATCTGGCACAATCTTCCTTGTGCAACTTACCAAGGACTCGTAGAAGTCATGCCCAAACGGGGCTGTAATTGGTTTACGTGCCAAAAGTGGATCGGCATGGTTTTAGGTGAGTGGTCATAACGCCTTGGCTGATCGTTGTACCACCGTAGAGAAGCCTGCAAGCGTGAGCTCCTTGTTCTAGGCTGCACCAACTCTGAAGTACCTGCCCTTTGGCAGGTTCTTCAGAGTTTGGGCAGCCGAGTTCGGGATATGGTACAAGGTAGATCGGAGCTAATACTAATAAGCGAGTGGTACCAGTCAGGTACGACCAAGTAAGTTGTAACACAAAATAACGGAAAATGACTTTCACGCTTGATGTGTCCTTATCGAGACAAGAGTTTCCTTCAGCTTCGATAACATACAGTGGTGGACAAGTTCGCTCACATGCTGTTAGACTTCCCGGGCGTCGTCGTTATATTCTCGGTCTATTCTAAAAACGGAAATACTCTCCAATATAAGCTGGTCATCGTTTGATATATGAAGCTCTACGTAGATGGAGAGAAAGAAGGACGGAGAGGACACGCTATCAAACGCTGCTCGAAACTGTTGCAATTCCACAATCGACTTTCGTTCGGAACTAGGGAGCTCTTCAGCCGTTTGATCAGAGCCGCGGGGATCTGCAGAGATCTCTCTCGGGGCTCGATGATGCACGGTCGGAGTGGTGGACTGGAAAGCAAGCCAAGCGTCCGGCAGGCAGAAAGGGGGGGAGGGAGGGGCGCACGCGGAAGGCGACGGCAACACTGGGCGTATACGCTCAGTTTCGCGGGAATCGGACAAGCGGGTCAGTGGACGCCGCCTCGGCATCGCCGATTCTCGGCTATTGTCTCCGAGAGGCGTCGCCGCCGCCGCCACCGCTGGCCGTCAGAGATTCTAGATTTAAGAGAGGGAACAACTAAAACCATCCGGAGGATTTACAATTTAATGGCCGACGCCTTCTCCGCAGATTGGTCGCAAGTGCGCGTGCGTTCAGCGTTGCGATGTTGCGTGTCAAGGAGGAAATTGGGCGTCTTCCTCCTCGCTGCTTATATTGCAAACGCGACCCATCAACCATGTAACCTCGATCGAGTATATGGAAACACTCTGATATCTCGGCACACTACCGGCCGCTCCGCCACGACGTGCCCCGCTGAAGAGGCCGGCCCGAGAAGCGGGGTCGCAGTGAGGCCCTGTCTTCGACCCCCCTTCGGTCCTGGTCGATGCTGCTGTTGAGGTACACTCGCGCCCGACAGGCACGATCGGATGCAGCAGTAGCCGCTCATTAAAAAGGGAGCGCGGGGGCGGGCTGACGGCACCGGGAGCCGTCTATTATTGTGTCACTCCTTTTCATTTTTCTTTGTTAATTGGGCCAAGAACTGTAGAATTTTGAACTTTTCATAATCAACGTGAAGTATGATTTCAACAGGGGTAAGGTAGAGTTTTTCTTCGGAACGTTTTTAGACGTGTGTGTGTGCGTGTGTGTGTGTATGTGTGTGTGTGCGCGCGCGCGCGCGTGTGTGTGTGTGTGTGCGCGCGTGTGTGTGTGCGCGCGCGCGCGCGTGTGTGTGTGTGTGTGTGTGTGTGTGTGTTTGTGTTAAACGCGCTTGAAAGACCGAAGTACTAAGAGAAACAGGATGTTTGCTTCGTTCTCGTCTTGCTCACCCCTCAAGTGATTGTACAACAAGCAGCCGACTGCGACGACGCAGTCTAATGATTGTTGTAGAACGTTCCATTCTCTCTCTCTCTTTCTTTCTATCAATGGCACAAACAATCGTCGAGTATGTATGCCTAGGAGCGCGAAGAATAACGTCGTCTGGAAGATTTCCTTGGAAACTTTGAAGCGTGCATGCCTCAAACTTTTCCAATAAAATAAAGATAAGCCAGAAGGCGCTTTTGAGAAGTAAGGAAACGAAAACATCGGCACATCAATAATCTGTTCTTGCCAAACTGCTGAAGCGCTCTGACTCCTCCCCTCCGTGCGTTGATAGCCGAGACAACTTTCGACTATAATGTACGGTTGTAGGCTATCTGTGGCAGCCAAGGCCACTTAGCGTATTGAACTATGCTCGCTGCGGCGCGTGATGATTCCCTCATACGCGCTCCCGCTTCGGATTCTCAGCCTCAGGCGATTGGTCTTTCGCATTCTGTGACACATATCGCACACGCGGTACGAAGCGACTCCAAGCTACGAGTTTCCAAGATTGGGTTACGGCGCATTCCAGTCAGTAGAAAAAGAAACGCGATCACCTCGTTTGCGAATTCCGTTTCCGTCTTTCTCACAGAAAGAAGATATAGCTAGGCTCTCCTTCCGGACGCATTGCGTCGTCCTTGCTTCGTATAGTCCAAGAGTCACGTACGACGCTTCTTCGGAAAGTGGATTCCACGAACGAGAGCACGCGGAATACTTTTTTTTACTCCTGTAATGTTCTCGAAGGCGTTTTGGGCCGAGGTTGGTAAACAGACGGTTTAATTAACAATCACGTATTTCCTCCTCGCGGTCTGCAGCAAAAACCGTAGCGCTGGTTATGGTGCACGGTGCACCTATATAGTGCACATCCAGCAACGATTTTCCCCTTGTTGGCTTATTCCCAAGAACAGACTTCTGCGCAGCGTCTCGTTTTTCGAGTTGACTTTTTGGACAAACCACTCACGTCACTACGCACGGCTCACCCAAATAGCTTTCATAATCGGAGAAAACACGTACAAAAAAAAACGAAAAAGAAAAAAAACACGAAAATAATACAAAAATTTTAAAACCGAGAAAAAACGAAAAAAAAAAAAAATCACGCTTATTTCGCGGAGCGAAGGAATTTATTAAAACTATACGACGGAAATGCAGTTTGGGAAAAAAAAAAAAGCATATTTGCGATAGCCGTACAATACAAACCAACGCGTAATTCTTAAAAAAAAAGATGTGTAATTATATTTTAAAGTTCCGATTTTTGCGCGGTTTGCGGTTCCTTTCATCCACATATGTGTGTTCCTGCCTGTATGATATTCTTGCCACGGTGACGGATAACTCAAATGAAGCTGATATTGACGGCACTCGTCGCCTTTTGGTTGCTCCTTGTTCTTGAACCTTGACCTTCATACTGATGGTCCGATCTCTTTGATGAATTGATCAGGGTCAGCACGCCATGACGTACGTCATGGTGTTTGAATTGTTGGATAACAGGAACGAAAGGTCTATGAGCTGTACGTCTATTTGAAAAGTCGGATTAAGGACAATGAATTGAGCCGCAGCTGCACATAAATAAAACTATTTATAAAAGAAAAGCAAAATCTTAACAGTATTATAGTTCCTTGTCGAGGTCGGCCGTTAATAGGAATCGCACGAAAACATTTGGGGTCATCATCCCCTACGTTCTTGGACATCAACGCCTCGGTGCATGCATTAAAAAGAGAATATCAACTGAACAACAAAAAAACATTGCAATATTCCCCGGGAATATTTAGATGACAGTCATAAAGTATCAATAAGTAGTAATTAAACGTTGGGATGCGTATAGTTTTTATTCCACGAATCTACAATTTTGTTTTCATTTAATTCTAAAGGCCACAGTCACGAAATTATCAATTTCTGCTTTGCTTGACAAAATACCGTAATGCCCCCAAGGACTGTAATTGCCTGGGGATCATAGACCGCAAATCATTTAGAATGTTGATATCATCCTCAAAAACCTCTTATTCCACGGAATGTCTCGGGAAGTTGGCCGCCTGAGGCAGAGGCTTCGTTTTCCCATAGCCTCCGGTAGTGTCTTATAGGAGCTGACAATTTCTCCGGGGGCCAACTGGAGTTCTTTTGCACTCGAATGCATTGACCTTTAAAGTCTGGACTGAATAGGTAAATAAAACATCAATAAACATTTTTTTTTTTTTTTCATCTATTCAAGTCCAGATGCCGGGAGGCAGACAAGAAGTGAACAGTTGTTGGCTTGACAAGGTCTGGTCTTCCATTTGGGAAAAACTAGACGTGCAGCAAGAATACAACAACAGCGAAAAAATAACTACCATGTATTCCATCATAATTCGTTTCAGATCTCCACTAGTTTAGCGGGCAGCACAGCCTGAATTGTCAACTCTCCTTGTGCACATCCATGTTTTTTTTTTGTTTTTTTTTTTCAATTTGAAAAGTTACGCGCCCTTCCATGTTTGATTTCTATGGAACTACGGCTCCTTGTAAACACGCCTTATGCACTATTTTTTTTTTTTTTCTGATACCACTGTTACGTGTGGATCCGCGAGCAACGCTCTCTACCAACTAGATTGTCTGGTCAGCTGGGCAGTCATGGGATTCATGACCTGCAAACCGCAGAAGAACAGTCAACATCCGTTCCCTTTTCTTTTTTTTTTTAGCGTTTTGTGACTTGCTTTGCGAACGTCCACGCCGCATAGTCAAAGATATATATAAAAGAACCTTTGTCAAGCAAGCTCATGTCTTTCAAAAGCTGCACTCGAGCGTTTGATAGGCAACCGCGCCCGAAAATACGCCCCGCTGCCGTGTATACGATGGTAATAGAATAGCACAGATGGAAAGGATGTAAACCGGACCTTCAAAACAGAAGCTTTTGTGTCCTCTCCGTGCACAAAGTGAATGGATCAAGTCGACTGGAAACAACATGGCGCTTGTTCCCTTTGGGTCACCGGTGCATGAATCTCTACACTGACCACGAACACGACGTAATCCCATTACGGGAAGTTACCTGGCCCACCGATTAAATCCAAACGTCTTTCCGAACCAATGGTTCAGATCATACGAAATGCTATGCGATATATATATATATATATATATATAAACTGAGAAGAAAAAACTCTTAGTGAAAACAGCAACAACGGGCGATTTATTCTTCGACGCATCGGCCGGAGTCCGACCTTCGTCAGGAAGACTATATATATATATATATATATATATATATATATATATATATATATATATATTTGGATGAGAACGGCAGGGAGGCCCCACAGTTGTTTCGCCACCTGCGCGACCTTCGTACTTTCGGTGACTCTTCGGCATCGAGCGTGCACGCGCTACCGAAGCACGACGGAAGGCAAGAAGCGCGTGCTGGAGACCAAGCATCTGAAGGAGACGTCCTGCCCTTCTATCTCTATCTGTGACTATTAGTGTTCAAATTTCGAGGGAAGAGCGTTTAGCCCGAAGGGGCCGTGTCCCTGTGTTTTGTTTTGTGTGTGCGTCGAAGGTGGGCCACGGTCGGTGTACACGTGTAGTTCCAAGTAAACCGAGTAGTTAAATAACCCGGCCAATTGCGGTGAAAAAAAAACTGTACACAAAGTAGAATTAAACTTGAATGTAGACACCCGACAGAAGACTGCTTGCTTAGGGGAAGACGATAATGAAATTTTTGTTTTCACCCAACTATAGAAACATACTTCTGCTCAATGTTTACGTTCTTCCGATCGCAAAACGCTATCGGTGCTTGGACGCTGATTCTGTGAAGCGTCGTTCATCCTCAGTGCACCAATGCTGATCGTTCTCTCTTTTTTTTTTCTTTTTGTGAAACGTTATTCCGGTTTCACCGATACGGAAGATGCTTGCTATGATTCTCCTTACGCATTTCTATGGCCGATGAGTCTGGCAATCGTTATCGGACGGACGCCTCTTGGAGCCCAAATATACGTATATACAACTTCTGTCGTCGCAAGCATGCATACGAGACGCAACGCTATGCCAGGCTTGTATAATCCGTTGCAGGCGAAGAAAAGCGGGACTAAGTTCCTTCCCCCCCCCCCCCCCCCACACACACACACACACACACAAAGTCTTCCGCTCTTTCCACTTTAGCGGAGCAGAGACTGGAGAGAAGGCGAATAGGAAGGAGGAACCCGCCAATCACGGTGAGCAGAGAGCTTTCTGGGAGGGGCTTCTCCTGCTTTCCTTAATCTGCTATAATAGCTTTTTAAGCAATCATATGAGTATTAAACGCACATACACGGTATGAGAAAATATATAACAGTCAAGCTTTGTTTTGGTTTTCCTATTTTTATTTTGTTTTCTCCTTTTTTTTTTAACTTTCTGTCGGGACGTTGCAGGTGAACGACCTTCCTGAGGTCTTTGTGTCGGAACTCTCACGACGGATATCCGCGCGTCGACCTCTCCAGTCAAGTTCGGGTCTCGTCTAACGCGTTGGCTCGGCTCATTTTTGCTGTTATAGTCGCCTTCGCACGTCGAAAGAACTTCCTAGCTGGCTCCATCAAACGCAAGCCCAGACGCAAAGTCGTAAACGTTACGTGATCTGGACGCCATGGCCCTATTGTGCTGCGCAAAAACTCGTAAACCTTCGCGGTTGTCAAGGTTGACATGAGCCGAGGTGGTGGTGTCTAACCGGGCCCGAGAGGGCCTACGCAACGCATATACTTGGCACGTTTTACTCGCAGCGGCTGTGTATCTACGAGTCCCGTTACTTGGTCCGTGGTTCCCCTTCTAACACGTCGTACAAAACACAGCCTGCATGCAGACACTGCCCGGTGCGTGCTTCTTCCTCGTATGACCCTTCTGTCACGATGGTCGTACAAAAGCTGTCTCCAGACATATTGGGGAAGCATGTATGTATGCTTCATACTTCTTCCGACATAGTTCTTTCATCCGGTCTGCAGCGACACCGTGTCCTTCGTGTGACGTGCGAGCAGCATGACTAGGGCTTCAGTTTGGCGGACACCTCCCACAAGTAAGACGGACAGCGCAATCCTAGAACGTAAATCGACACGCTTGGGTTACGAGGTGAGAAAACAAAAGCCAAGTTACGTCCTCATTAAAAAGGGAAAAAAAAAGAACTAGTTATGTTCTTATATATATATATATAAAGGAAAAAAAAAGAACTAGTTATGTCGTTATATATATAAATATACATATATATGTATAGACGACTTTGCATTTAGCGCCGGTATATGACGCCGAGGGTTGGGAAAAAAAATTAATGAAAGAAAAGTGACCCCGCGCAGACAATGGCTGCAGAGGCTTGCCGTAGAAACAAAACATGGCCAGCAATAAAAAAGAAAAAAGAAGCACACGCACTTAGCCGCGTACACGCGGCCGGCCGGCTCTGGAATTAAAGTGTACTGTGTTCCAGTTCTTCAACCAGTATGCGAAACGGGGTGCACCAATTTAAATAATGCGCCGGCGCGTCCCTCGAGTGCGCGCATGCGGCGCAGCAGCCTGGGTCCCCCTTTTTTTCCTTTCCGATCACGTCGTGGTCCCGCCCAACATCACGATTGGTCCGTCCCGCGGCTAACGCCAGACTCGCGCGCGAGGGGCGCTAGTGGTACACCTCCGAAGCCCTCCCGGCGAGCTCTTCTGGAATGCTGGGGTTTCATTGTCCGAGTTTACCGCCTGAACGAATTCGAGCGTTGCCTGTCTGCACGCGTGATGCCATTAAAGCCGGGCTCTCGTGTGTACGCACATACGAGGCCGAGGGTTATTCTCACGGGCGCTAAGCTGCTTAGGGCAAGGTTAACTGTTCCCTGGAAATTTATAAGAGCCGCGTGCGCTACAATGTGGGCGACTCAAATCGACTGCGACTACTTAAGCGAAGCAAAATGGGAGTAGAAAAAACAACAACAGCGAACGCGATGAGCGTGTGAAAAAGGTGTAATGAGCGACTCGATCTGCTGTTCGTCTGGGACCCTCAATACCAGCTCCATTTCATGGAAGAATCCTCCTAGCCTTTCCGGGAAGAGAATGGTATCTGGTGGAACAAAGAAAAAAAAAAAGTCGCTGTAACATTGGCGGAAGAGGACGTGCTGCGCCACTGCACACGGATAAATACAGAGGTATCGTTGTCGGCGCTTGCTTCGTCGGTGGGATGCTCAAACTGCTCTTTCAAGAGTCGTTCCGTTCCGTTTATAAATGCACTGACCGTGGAAAAAAAAAAAAGCAAATGAAAAAAAAAGAGTGACCTTGGCCGTTGATGTTCGAGTGTTGTGGCATATAACACACGCTTTCGGTCGTTTTTTAAAGGGAAGATCCGACGATCTGACTGTCGTAGTGGTGGTGGACCATTAGGGACAGGTGGCGGAGTCAGCCTACCTTGACGGTCACGGTGTCCTGCTCGGAGCACAAAACGACGGGACGCGCTAAGTGAGAGCGATTGTGACAAAGTCAAAAGTAATAAATTTTAAGAAAACGAAGTGTAGGTGTAGGTTTGTGCGAAGAGTGGTTCGAATCGAATAGTGCTGCGTCATTCGTTGTCTGCCAGGGAAATCCACGACATATCGGCTGTCTTTGCAGTGTCGAAGCAGGGGATGACGCTCCATTGCTGGATTTAAAACAATTATTCTCACACCCCTAAAAAAAAAAATGAAAAGCTAGGAGAAGTTGCTTCAAAGAAAAAATAATTTATCCCACACTGCACCTCTCTAGTTTTGAGCTCGAGCACCGTTAAGGATGATACTTTGAATTGTCTTGACTGTCCCCGGCATGAATCGTTTCATTTCTAAAGACGAAATTGAGAGAGAGAGAGAGAGAGAGAGAGAGAGAGAGAGAGAGAAAAAGAGAGAGAGAGAGAACAGATGGTGCGTTTGGAGAATTCGTTAGATTATATTAAAAATGGAACCGAGTCACTGCCTTTTTTAATATCAAAGAGATGAAGAAAAAAAAGAGAGAGGGAGGGACATAGAGAGAGAAAAAGAAAGAGAGAAAGTGAGACAGAGAGGGAGAGATCTGGCACATCTACTTTGAATTGGTTAAGGTTTTGAATCATGGTGTAAGGCGCAAAAAACGACGGGCATGAGAGAGAAAACAGACATACAGGCGCCACTCACAACTATATTTGAAAAGTGCAGAATGAAAGGAATACATACATTGTCATCTTCATCACGTCCACGCATGCCCTTAGCCATGTGATATACGCTTCATCTCCCATTCACAAAAACTTATCAAATAATCTAATCTCGGCATTATAGAGTGCAATAGATGTGTCACTTACGCATTGTGTGCCCTCTTTTTCTGATAAAATACGCTTCCAATAACTCGCGCGCTTTTTGACACTTCCCTTTGCCCACAATCGCTGTCTCAGAAAGACGTGGCTCCCACCTACATTTGCTGCAGTGTTCAGGCAGATGGTCCCCATCATTCCTCTTTAAATTTTGCGCGTGCTTCCTTAGTCTGTCCTACGTAGGACTTGCTACACGTAAGGGGTTGTGCGACATTCTGTGCACATACGGTACCACCTCAGGTCTCATTTTGAACCGCGCCGTTTTCGCCCTTAAGAACCTCAAGAAGGTGGCGAACTGCTTTGAAGTGCCGCTTGTGTTCTCAGCACCGAGCAAACTCGGCCAGCTCTGCTCTCGTATTACCGGTGGCTGCGGTAAGAGGCGAGGCTGAAGCCCAAAACATGCCAGGCCATGTGTTGATTTGTCACGGGGGTGGTTTACGAAATCCCCCTTAAGTGTGGCAGGCCCTGCGGACAGACGGCCAGATGTGCGACCGACCGACTAAGGGAGCACGCGCAAAATTTAAAGAGGAATGATGGGGACCATCTGCCTGAACACTGCAGCAAATGTGGGTGGGAGCCACGTCTTTCTGAGACAGCGATTGTGGGCAAAGCGAAGTGTCAAAAAGCGCGCGAGTTATTGGAAGTGTATTTTATCAGAAAAAGGAATACACAATGCGTAAGTGACACATCTATTGCACTCTATAATGCCGAGATTAGATTATTTGATACGTTTTTGCGAAAAGGAGATGAAGCGTATATCACATAGCTAAGCGCATGCGTGGACGTGGTGAAGATGACGATGCATGTATTCCTTTCTTTCTGCACTTTTCAAATATAGTTGTGAGTGGCGCCTGTATGTGTTTTCTCTCTTGTGTCCGTTGTTTTTTGCGCCTTACACCATGATTTCCAACGTTCACCAGCTAGCCCAACTACCAGTTCTTCTACAGTTAAGGTTGTGTTGTGATTATGAATGCTTAAAATAGAAAGAATAAAACCACGAGGCGCTTTCGCAGACGTCCACACCTTTCAATTTAGCAACGACGAATGAGGAGTTGGAACGAGGAGTAAAAGGATGCATTGGCTGGCGCCACGTTTTTGTGACTTCCACACCGTCAATTCTGTTGTTCTCGACATACAAATGAAAGAGGAAATTCCCTGGCAAAGAACAGCGTGTGCTGACGATTACGCGACGCGATTCCAAAGGAATCTTTGAAAACAAAGGCCATCGTTTTGTGCGTTACAACTCTTTGCACGTTTAAGACGGCGTCAACCAGGCATAATGAGCCCCGCCTTCAGCGCTTGGTGGCAGTATACTATATCATTTCAAATTCAAAACGACTCAAGATGTTTTCTTTTTGCGTTATTTAACGTATTCGTGGCGAGCTTACTAGAAAATACGTCAGTTAAACTATAGAGAAAAAAAAATAAAGCAGTAGAAGAAAAAACCTTCACCGAGGTTGGCGGACAATGCGGGGTGTTGACGGAAACTCTTGGCTCGCTCATTGTTCTTTCCAGGCTTCGCCTCCCGGTACTGCATGCACGCTCCCGCGGCGAGTCCTTGTATCTGAAAAGACGTGTCGGGTAGACGCGGCCATCGGAACCCGCTTGTCCTACGTCCGCTGCTGCCCGGATGAATAAAACATGGCGAATGTGACGCCCTACAGGACCGCACTTCCTAGCGGCGGCCGCTCGACTTTGGATGAAGCTGTGGTCACACTTGCCAATACATCATAAAAGAAAAAACAGTCTGCAGACGTTTTCGAAGCTTCCCGGATGCTGAGCGTCTGCAGTAAACACCGCGTCTTCTTTATGATGGTACGAGCAGTGTGAGTACTCGGTGTTGCGGAGTTGCCACTCTGGAGTCGGGATATGATACCAGAATCATTCCATTGTTCTGCGACGCTGGAATGGAATGGGCAGTTTGAATGGGCTATGTTCTTATGCGAGCCCTGTCGATGTCGTCAAGGGGGCTTTTGAAACAGCATCGTTGCGCTAACAAGACACAAAAACAAAACGGTTCGCGAAACTCAGAACCAAGGCGAGTGGTAGTACACGACACTCTAAAAAGATGATAACAGGAGCATACGAATATGACTACTAAAGTTCAGTTTCTCATCAGGCATTACACCTAGGTAACGCACAACCGACACGCGATTTATAGTATCTGTTCCGAGATAGTAATCTGAGAAAACGTGGAGAGTTTTGCGCGAGAACTGTGCCACTCGAGATTTTCTGGAATTTAGGTAAGGTTCGTTATCTACAGGCCGCTGACCGATGGCATCGATGTCTATTTGTAACAAGGTGCAGTCATTTAAGCATCGTACTCTGCGATACGAATTCATATCGTAAGGAAACTGTGACAAAGTGGAGGGCTGTATCATGTACTGTATGTCGTTCGCAAAAATTTTAAAGACCAAGGGATCAAAGTTAGAGCCTTTTAACACTCCTGGGGGAACTGAAAAAAAAAAAAAAAAAAGACCTAGGCTCTTTCATTAGAAACGTGGTTCAACTTATTCAGGGGGTAACTAGAGAACCACGAACAATAATCAGTACTTAAGCCGTAGAATGATAATTTACGCAGTAAAATTTCATGACTAACCCGATCAAAGGACTTACTGCAAATCGAAATGTCAGTTTGTTCTCGACGGCTAACGCTTGGTGCCACGTCCCTCAAAAAAGCATTAAATTCCATTCCTAGTTCAGGCCTCAGCTCTCTTATAAACTGGTAGGTACATACGCACAACAAGCACTAAGGACTGTTTCAGCCCATATTGGGACCAGTCGAGCTGTTTGTAAACAACGTCTTTTTCTTGTCTCCCCCAACATTGTATTTGTTGGAAAATAAAGGAATTATTATTATATTGAGCGCGATAGTATACAACACGTGTCTGCACAGAGCGGTATGTAGTTCAGTCGTGCATGCGAGCAGCCGGAGGACACGTTTCTGGTCGGATATCCGTGGTCGAGAAGCGTACACGTAAAGCTGGGGAGCACACCGAGGCGATGTAGTCTCTGTACAAAATCTCCGGACCGGGAACGTCAGTCTTGGCGGAGCTGAACGGGTATAGAACGGCACGCATCGCGATTTCGAAGAATAGTGGGCTCCCCTCCGACGTGCACGGCAGAATGAATTGCTTCTGGCAGAACGGACTTGCTGAACCAGAAAGACGTCGACCTGGCCTGGTGGTGGTCTGCGTTTTGCGCATGACCTTGCGCTTGCAGGAAGTGGATGGCGACGCTGATGTCGCATTCGGCTCGTCGCGCTTTGTCTGCTTTCGACGTGAAGACGCTGTTTTTGCCTGAGAAGTAGCAGGCGGGGAGGGTTTCGTTGGACATAACAGACTCGCAGAGGCGTCGGAAATATTTGGGAAGGGAGGAGGGGGTGCAATTTTTCATTCTTGTTCTTTTATTGCATGCTTACATGTATTTTTTTAAATGTCTAAGAAAAGCGATGCCCCCCCCCCCCCCCCCCCCCCCTCTTCTTTATTCCAACACCACTGTTGGAAGGTTTTCGAATCGGGGAACCCAGTACATTGGATTTCCCAAACAGCTTGGGGGGTCGCAAAGCGCATGCGCAGAACTTCAGCGCATGCGCAATGCGGCGTCCAAAGCTGCTCGGGGCACCCCCATTCTTAATGTTGGGGCCCCCCATTCTAAAACTCTCCAGTGTTTTCCACGCAATACACTTTTCAAGCGCTCATCACTCACACTTAAAATGTCGAGTCACTGGGCTTGGCGCAGGGTCGTGGTCGCTTTTTGCGGGTAAGGTGGAAAAGCATGCGGTTCCCCAGGTCTCGAAAATCGCCCTCATGATGCAATATATATATATATATATACATATACATATATATATATATACATATATATATATATATATATATATTTTACTTGAGGACGTATTAACAATTTCGTCAATACACTAAAGTTTGCGAAGTCATATTAGAGTGAGTATCACCCTTACGCAGACATTGTGGCGTGCTTTTCACGCTAAGGGATAAGGACGATAGCACACCGGATCATAATGACGCCAGCACATTGCGATCTGAACTGTCTACTGCCGTAGGTCTTGTTTGTGCACCATATCACGATGAGAAGCTCGTACCGTTGTTCAGCTTCAATACCCATGTAAGGGACGAACGTAGCCGCTATTCCGAGGATAAAAGTGGCCTCGGCACCGGTGTGCGTTGCACGACAGCGACTTCGAAGACAGCAATCTCATTGACTGTAACGCTAATAATCTTTTGAACAGACAGAAAAAGCAACACTCCTGGCAGAGCCTTCAGTCCTCAGGGCTTATTTGGACAGGGACACTGTTTTAACGTTACGAACAATGTGTTTTCTGTCTCTCAGCTGTGAAGACGACGCGGTTTCTCTGGATTAGAGCCGCTTTTAAACGAAGAGTATGGCGATGACGAGCTCGCACGTTGCGATGTGGCGAGAGCTCTGTCGTGTTTAAGCGTGCGTGATGGCACGTAGAATTTAGACTCTTTCTTCTATAGTGCTGAGTCTCGTTCAGAGGTACGCATGCAGGGACGTTTAGCAGCATAGAGGGACAGCATCTTTGGTAAGACACGGACGATCTCTTGCGACTTCGATAAACACTCCGTCGCTTACATGTGAGATACCTTATGATGACTTTTGTAGCGAAGCTGTTTATGGCTAGGGTTCCGTGGATTTTTCATGTGCGTGACCAAAAACTCTACACCTGCACCGCCGCACGCGCCCGCATTCTCCGTATAAAAGATTCGAAGTAAATAACCGAAATAAAGCATTCACGAACGCGCGTGCAAGATGCCACTTGTTTTAGGCTTTTGCTTTAGAACAGTTACTGCTGCATACGCCGGCAAGTGCGGCGGGTGGAACACTATTCCCTGCATTCTCATGGATGCTTGGGTAATTTAGCAGTAGGTCTATTCAGTGGATCAGTTATCAATAGGCACCATTTTCTAGATCAGTAGACTCTTAGGTGATAATAAAGGTTTTTCGAAGATTTGCCGCATTATATGGCGGGTTTTATTGTTTATATCACGTGTTTTTTTGTTGGTTTTTTTTTAGAGAACTTGCGACACTTAGCTCTTACGTGGAGTCTATAGTAGATCGTTCATCCGTAAGAACAACGTCCTTTTGGTAAAATGCAGACCCCTCGTTAGAGTCCCGGATGTGGCCTCGTCGCGGTCCGGTTGGCGTCCCGCAAAAGCATCTGAAATGAGGCAGAGGTCTTTGGGCTTTTGCGCGCTGGTACAACGCTCGGACTGGTCGAGACGGGTTCGTTGTCCACCCAGCATGATGCGAACAAAACACGCACGGTCCGTTGATACTAAAAACATCACCTTTCTTGCCTTCGTGCCTCATTTTTGTCAGCTCCGTATTTTTTTTTGTGTGTGTTTGTGTGTGCGTGTTTTTCTTTTTTTTTTGTCTTGTTGCGTCGGTAACCAAAAAAACAAAACAAATTTCTGATTTTTTTTTTTTTTTAAAGGCCGGGGTTTATGCGGAGAGCAAGTCGTCTGCTTCTTGCGCAGGAGTCGCAGTGACGTCAGAAAGAAGCCGAGCTCCGATTGGCTCTGATTAAAGGATAGTGGGTAGACCTCAAAGCAAGCTACATTGAAGTTTACCCACTATCCTTCGTTCAGAACCAATCAGAGCTCGGCGTTCTGACGTCACCGGAACCCCCCTGCAAAAGAAGCAGACGAACTTGCGTTCCGCAGTCTGTAGTCATATGTCTGCATCGAATAACATTCCTTCAAATTCGTTTGAGCTAGCTAAATTTCTAGCTTTCTCAGCAAGCTTTTTTCTTGCAAATAAATTAAGATGCACAAAGACGCCGTCACACTGCTCGTACATCATTACACGGCGTTCACTGCAGACACGATGACACTATTTTCTGCGGATACGCCGGGAGCATTTTCGAAGCGCTTCATATATATATGTATGATTCGCACATGTACGCAGACAGTTTTTGTATGACGCACGCCTCAGACAGTGTCTGCAGGCTGTATTTTATATAATGTAGAAGCGGCGTGACCGCGGCTTTTTAACGGTGCTGACTGTAGTACTCTGGCAACCTGCCTGACCTTTGGCAGCGCAGTGTATTTTTAGACTTAGGATAGGTGGCGCAAGCTACCGCCCGTTAGAAAGAGTATAGCCATTAACATCCATCCATCCGTTCAGCCACCGCGCAGTCACAGGGTATTCAAAGAACGGCAGGCAAACTTTTTTACTCTTTCTTCAGTCCTAACACCGTATATGGTTCTTGTTCGATACTATGTCCAATGGTGATGGTGTTGTTTTGAAATCACCGATGGAGCATTTGCCGTAAGCATGGAAAGGAGACCCTCCCGATTCTCCTTTCCATGGCGTCTGCTCAGGCACGTAGCCAAAGGGGGGAGGGGGGGGGGGGGGCATGCCCCCCCCCCCCCCCCCCCGAAATTTCGAAATCTTCCATTTTGCTGGGGCCTCCTCTCCCCCCTCCCGCTCATACAGCATCTTGTCATGGGTGATCCCCCCCCCCCCTCCCCCCAAACAAAGTCCTGGCTATATGCCTGCGTCCGCTACTATAGCGTCATTTCTCCTGTGAACATTCGAGGGGACGGACGATCAACATACTTCGAATATGGGTAACATGTGTGCGGGGAAAGGCAATGAGTCCCTTCATTGTTATTTTTCTTACTCCTTTTCTCTCATTGTTTTTTCTTTTCTGTCTGTACTCTGATTCTTTTACCGACCATTTCGCTGTACAAAGCGTCGATGAATTTACTTGCTCGCTGAGCACTGGGAAGGCCAGTGCTTAAAATGAGGGGAGCCTGGGAGAATCTTGATCCACCCAACCATTTTGACAACGGCTCTAAAACAACCCCGCCCCCCCCCCCCCCCCCCCCCCCCCCAATCCCTCGGTCATACCTTTGGCGCTGACAAAACCATAATCGTAACTGTCGATTCTTGCAATAAGACACGATCTGACTTCCCCCACTCAAGTTATATCACCGTCGTCAGGCGTTCTCGTTTCCTACAAAAATCCGGACTCCGTTTAAACACTAGTCAAGTCGGTTTTGTATTTATCTATACTTCATTTCAGCTTAGGTACGAGCGCGGCCCATGTTATGAGCCGAAGGGCCAATCAAAGAGCGAAAGAGGTACAACGTCATGGCGTGCTCTCTGCAGTTGATAAGACCAGCCGGTATTCGCCGTCTCTCTGTGCACTGCTCCTCCGCCGGCTAGTCAAGCGCAGAGAGCATTCCATGACGTTGCGCTTTTTACGCTGTTTGATTGGCCCTTCGGCTCATAACATATGGGCCGCGCTCGGACCTAAGGTGAAACTTAGTATAGTACTAGTACGACCCCCCCCCCCCCCCCCCCTCCTTCCTTAAATCAGGATTTGTAGAGACCCCCCGCATATTATGGGAAACTTAGAGCATTGGGAAAGGCCAATTATTGCGATCTGCGGAAGTGTATCGCAGTCATTATAATGAATACGTAAAAACATTTTCCTATGAAAGGAAGAAAGATTTTTTTTTTTTCTGTCACAGTGACGGTGTCACAGCGAAGAGCGTATTATTAGGCACAAATGGTTTTTCTTGGCCTCTTCATCCAATGAGTGTACAGGAAAATAGTCAGATGGGCATTTTCAAGAGTACGCTCAGAGTATTTTTATACCCGTCAGAATCTTTCTTGACTCTTTCTTTGATCCTTTTTTTTTTTTACTCTCTACATCTCTCTCTTTCTCCCTGATCGTATCTTTGATTCGCTCTCTGAATATTGTTCATGCCATGAACGGCAGAGTGCAATCTGCTTGCGTAAATTATATTAAAGTTAAGTTTTGAAAGGTTACAGGTGTCTTTAACCTTTGTTCGTTGTCCAACGCGCGCCCCAAAAACGCGAGAACTTCGTGTTCCGCCTGCCAACTTGCACAAGATACCGAGACAGACTGCTGATCCTTTGAGCGAATTTGATTTACAGCCCCCCCCCCCCCCCCCGGAAAGAAAGAAAAGATAACGTCCAGGCATGCAGTGTGCCTCATGCTAACGAATCACGATATGAAGTCGTGCAGCTTAAAAACGCCTAATTGGCAACCCAACAAGTGGGGCACGGCACGCACGCAACTCAAAATGAGCTCTAACTTTTTTTTCCTTCTTTTTCTCTTCACTCGTTTCACCAAATCAGAGTAAAAGATAGGCTCCAACAAGGTCACGGCACGAGCACAAAGGAGGAAGTCGATAGCCTCGCCTGTCTATTACATTAAAACCAACCGCCGTTCCGTCTCATTTTTTTTTTTCTTCATCGCAGCACGCCACGTCTAATTACATTTCCAAACAAATTCTCTCTTCTCCCCTCATTCAGCATTCACGCATCGCGTAGCTCTAAACTACAGTACGGCGGACGAGGCTTCCCGGAGGACCGACGAGATCGCGCGTGCTCTACGCGAGTCAGCGTAGCGAGAAGGGCCGCGTACACATATACGTATACGCGGTGGCGGCGGCGGCGGAGCAAATGAGACAAAAGTGAGGCGATTGTTCTCCGGACTCCGCGCGGCATGCATGCACGGGCCCTGTGGCGCGTGCAGGCTCTGTTTCTTCTTCCCTCCTGCAATTAAGAGAGAAAGCTCCGGCCGAGGTCGATAAACCCGATTCCCTCCCCGTGTCGAATGGCCGCAGATCGAGCGGAAAGATACCAGCAACAACAACACCACAAAGTGCTACCTCGTTTTGTATGTATACGCTGGGAAGGTCTGCTAATCTAACACACGGTTCTGGCCGGCACAGAACAGCAGCGACACACTATAGGCAACAGAGTTGGTCGCGGCATGCAACGGACCCGGCAGGCAGCGCCCCGCGGGAGATGTCTGAGAAGTGGAACGCGCAGGGTGTTTCGTTGGTTTCGTTCCGAGAAGCATTAGGCGGAGAATTGGAGCCCTAATACGCGCGAGGTGGTGATGCGTTGTTGTTCCCGAACGTGAGCTACGAATTGGGTTAAACAACGACAGGAAGCTGCTGCAGCCACCGTCGCAATTTCCAGTAGCTTTTTCTCTCTTTTTTTTTTAATTTATTTATTTATTTATTTATTTATTTATTTATTTTTGTGCTCGAGTTGGTTTCCTTTCGGCGACTCGCCTTTGGCGCGTGCATGCCGATGGTTTCGTCGTGACGGGGGGAACGCGTCAAATTCAATCTGATGCGTGCCCGGCACGGACGCTCACGTGAGAGGAGGCTTTGTCGATGATGAAGTGTGGCGGCGGTGGCTGAAAGTGCGTCCGAGATGAATGATGTCGGACATCGAGACTGAAGGGAGGAGAAAGTGCTTTCCGAAGGCGTTTGGGTCGAGCATATTATATGTTGTTTTCGAGGATTTCATAACACGAGTTTTGTCGCGTCGGTTTTGTCGCGTCGGGAGGGTTCACCTTGGGTCTGGGAACTTTCACTTTCTGGCACTAAGGTCAGCCTGCCATAGTCGCGACACTGTAAGATTTGAAGGGAAATGAAAAGCGTACGTGCTTCTCTCCCTTGCCTGCGGGCAAATAGTCAACAGAATTAACATTAACAAATAATGCAAACGTATGTCGTGCAAGTACGGTCTTTGAACCCGCTATCTTGCTGCTGGTGCATGTAGAAATTGTAGACCGTCTGAAACCCAGCACCCAGCCCTCTTAGGCGAGCCCACGGTTGCCAGACTAGCTGCTTGTAACAAGGCGCTTTCAGCCCCCGGTGGCTAGACTAGCTTTCGAAGCGAAGCTACGTGTAAACGTGTGATCTCGTGACGGTCCCAAGGGAAGAACCATATAAGCGTGCGAGAGATTGCGCTGTGCTTCTTGTTCGTTGCTGCACCTTACAGAACCAAACTCCAAGAGCAGAGCGATGCGGCGCTCCTCTAGGAAGAGAAGATTGCTCTGTCAACAGGTTGAGCCGCGTATATTTAGAAAAGACAAATGGGCAGGGTTGTTCCGGTTTAGGTGGTCGGCCAGCGTACGGGCCCCTTTCCGGCTCTGCCGCTGCGGCGGGGCGTAGGCGGCGGGCCCACAATGGCCGCCAGACCCCGTCCGTCGGCATCGCGTCCGTCCCGCCGCGTTCTCACCGTGCGGATGCAGATTTCACTGGCCGAATTCAATCAAAAGAAGAGGCTCTCCAAATAAAGCCTGACCCAGATTGGTGACGGACGCTTGTCGGGCCGGGTCAGTCGCTTTCGCAATATGCTAAGTGCTCGCCGCGGGGACCACTTTAGAGCGGACGCCATCGACGGCCGCACGTGGCGGGACCTTTGTTGGTCTTGTTTTAGTGCGGCGTCACGTTGCGGCGTTGTTTGGAGCGTATACAATGGACGCGCGCGGCTGGCTGTACGATGGAAGTGCGGGAAAAAGGATTCGTCAAAGAGGGAGACAACACGTGCGAGCAAGTAGCGGTACTCTCTCTTTTTTCTACATTGGAATGCTTTTTTTCTTGTTACCTAAAACAAAAACAAAATTCACATAACCGATGACTTAAAAATTTAGTTTTATTATCCTATTTTTACTATTATTGTCCTTCCGAATTTCTTTCACTTTTTTTTTTCTTTTACTCTTTTTTTTTGTGACATTTTGCTCCTGCTGTCAGCAACCACCGCTATTCGAGGTGTGAAGTTTGGGAATCGCCGCCTGTTGGAATATTTTCGCAACCCAGAGTGAGGATAGTTCGACTTCCCCTGATGGTGCCAGCGGGTGCAATGCCAAGCTTCTATGCACTATGATCATTAAAACATAACCGCGTGGGTAGCACATGCACCGCCCATAATGAGGAAAACAGAAGCGCTTTTAGTGAGCTTTTTACCGGGAATAATAGTCATCTAGCAGCCGACATATGCGTTCCGCAGTTCTTGTGATACACTCTGGGAAGTGCCTGCATGCATTCTTTTCGTGATACACTCAAAATGTCAGTGGAATTTTGAGTGTATCACGTCGTGGGCCTCCGATGGCGATAGGGTCTCAACGGTAAAAAGGCGTCCACGTACCACTTTCGCCACGAAGGCTGCATCATCACTCAAGTTCGATATCGTTCGCTTCCTTTCATTAGCCGCGCATATTGAAAATAAATCAATGAATAATATTTTTAGTGTACTGCGGAGAAGTGCGTGTGCACGTACTTCTTTCTGAGAGAAAAGATCCGCGGGGCTTGTATCCTGGGCCTTGTTTCCTCTGGTAGCCGATGAGACAAAAGAAGCCTATTCAGTGATGATTCATTTGGCTCTGCAGTGTGTCCTGTACCGGTACTGATACATATCTGGGCGAAAATGTTTTCAGTTCCAATAGTCCTTCTTTCCGGCATGGCAGGGGTTCATATCACTCGCATTCTACACAAAAGGTGACATGTGAACTGCTTTAAGAGTGAAACCATGTATGCATGCCTTGCAGCAGCAAACCGTTTGCAGTTTCGTCGTACCACGGAAAGGAAAACAAAATCGCCAAATGAAGCGAAGAACGCATTTGAAGCAGTTCGACTGTAAGAGACTTCAGAAGGTGTTTGTTCTTGCGAAGCGCGCATGCTGATAACGAGCTATTCACAACAATTCATTGATGTGTCTAGTGCCCTTTCCCTTCCTGACAATAAAGAAACTAAATCTCGATGAGGTCGTAGTATGGCAGAATTAAAAAGCCATTTAGACACCGTGAGGTGGTCTGTTTTTGAGGTATGGCAAGTCTGAATCACCCTGTACAGATGATAAATGTATCTAGAGCGCAGGATGATTGCTAAGTCACGCTCTGAAAGTGCGTCACGTAATAGCGATTAAACAACCACACGCCGGTATAATTCTAATCCGGATCAAAACGAGCAGGGTGGGGATCGCCCATTTCGCTTTCGATCTGACCAAGCATCGTACCGATACCATCTATAGCAAAACGCAATTACCTTTTGCTCTTATTTTTTTTTTCTCGAAGATGTGCTCATGCTCTGAGAGAGCTGCAACTTTTCTCCTCTTTTCTCTATATTTGTATATACATTTTCTCTTAAAAATTTATGTGATACCCTAGTCTGTTATTATGCTTCAGTCACACATTGTGCCAAGGTTCGGCGTGAGCGCTTGAAATTAAGTAAAAACCAAACAGAAACAATAAAGCGCAGTTGGTCAGTCCCGTCCGGTGTCTCCCCACAAGAAATTTAGTCCGTGCAGTATACCTCTGCTAACCTGGGGTCATTAACGTGCATCATGCAGTAGTAATTACACGAAACAGAGGCCGGTTCAACGCTCATACAGATCAAAATGGGTGGGGATCGAACCCAGGATCCCTGGACACTGGAGCGCGAGCTTTCGTTCTACGTGCTCCGAGCTGCAGTGCCCCCGATCGATCCCAAATGGCGACATGCGCGACCAAAAGCGTCGCTGTGGTCGGCCTTCCATGATTAGCCAAACCCTCACGTCTTGAGTGTGTTGAATTCTACTTTCATTATTGTGTGAAGATTAATGTCAGACTGCAACTGTGAATGAATGTTGAATCAAGTACGTGAAGACTACAAGCTTCCACTTTGCTTTTTACACACACCATCGGCATTGTAGTTGGCAGTGGCAATTGATAATCTTGGTCGTGACGTCACAGATAGTAACCCTAAAATAGAATCATTGAAACATCTCGTTGCCGATGCGCCGAGAAGCGTAGGAAGGGAAGGAGACGAGAGGAGGAGACTAGAATGATGAGTGGGGGTAGACGTAAAGCCATCTGCCTTTGACTATACTCACTCTTCGAACGCGTTCGAACGCGAACGCGGAACGCTGGACGCCGGCGTTTGGAAGTCGGCCGCCTTCGAAGTGTGGGTAGAGAGACAAAGGCAACTATAGCTGTATCGTGTACGTCCCATTATCGTCATCCCAATCGGAGCTCGGCGTTCTGTCGTTTTCTCGCGCTCTCAACTCTTTCCACTACGTCCAATTTTCCGTCAGTTCAGTACGAAGACTCGCTAAAACTCACCGCGAAGACTCACGGAAACAGGACGTCCGTGCCCACAACGCGTTCACGAACTCGTCGTTTACTTATACATATACTTTAGGTGTATTCACAATGCGCCCGTGCTCGCCTGGAGAGACCGTGCCGATGACCTTTCCTGGGGTGCCGCGTGTCGACCTCTCGGCTCACAGCAGCAGGGGTGAACCGGTGTCTTTGTTTGGCCCCAGCAGAGAGAAGATACGATCCCGCTCCCTTCTTCGATGGGTTCGGCAAACAGGCAGCGAGAATGGATCGTTGCGCTTTTGCTAGAACAAAAAACGAGCCGTTTTCTTTTTTTTTTTATATATATTGTTGTCTGGTTTCTTGTGGTGTTCCGGTGTTATGGTGTCCCGGAAGGAGGAACTCAACGTGTGAGGCAGCGTCCTACACGGACTGTACACCGTCCAGCCACTAGGTCAAAACACCGAGCCACCGGGATGTCGACACGTATGCGCGGCGTCCGGTATTCCGAAGAGGAGAGTGCCTGTTCAGAACACGTTCACTGTCCAGCAGACTAAGATGGTACTCTCTAAAAAATGTCTGCGCGTCTACTTACCCGCAACACGCTCGATGTGCCAATCTCTGCGATCTACAAGATGAGCTCAGCGAATGATGAGGCGGAACATCTGTTTAGACCTAAAAAATAATGAAGTCTGCGCTGTGACATTACGCAATGCAAAGCGCCATGCTTCCATTGCGTAATGCCACAGCGCAGACTTCATTTTTAGGTCTAAAGGTATGTTCCGCCTGATCATTAGCTGAGCCGATTTCGCAGACAGAGATTTTCTCTTTGAGTGTTTTTCGGGTAAGTAGAGGCGTAGGCATTTTTTACAGTGTAGAGCGCAGAAGATAATTAAATAAACTACACTAAACAAAAAAGACAACGTCCGTGTGTGTACTTTATTGTAAAACACAAAGGCAGCTGATCACAGCGAACAGTACAAGCATCCCGGCGAATAATAAAGCTCAAAATACGATTAGATCTGTCCGAACAACCCGATATGTCCAGGAACAAAGTTTCTAGATAATACCCGTGCCACACGGGTATAAGAGGAGGCTCTTCCTGCTAGAGACATTCTGTGAAGCGCCGACTGCCGCGGTGCAGGTTTGCACAGCTGAATACCGAATTAAATGACGCTATTTGTTCCTGCCGAATGTGCTTCGTCAATCTCATTAATTTTCGTTACTTGTAAAAAAAACTGTCATGGGACTTGACTCAGGGACAATGAGCAACTGAAGTGTCATGATCGTCGTTCCAGAGCGTACTTTTTGGGTCCAATCGTACTTTGAGCGTGGTCATTCGCCGCGATACTATTATTGATCGCCGTGGTTGGGCTGTCCGGGTTCTGTAACAATTCTCACCGCTCTTTTTTAGCTTTTTTTGAAAGACTAGTTAATGACAGTTTAAGAAACACAGGACAGGCTTAGTCCCGAGCATCTCACTATGACACAGTGCAGACTTTTTTTTTCCTCGTGCGTGCGTGCGTGCGTGCATGCGTGCGTGTCTGTGTATGTGTGTCTGTGTGTGTGTGTTTGTGTGTGTGTGTGTGTGTGCGTGTGTGTGGAAACGGGGGCGGGTCTGGACATATTATCAGCACCATGATTGGCCGAGCTCCCGGCGTAGACTCCAGCGATTGGCTCTTCCAGGTGCTTTGCGGGAGAGCAGACGCTTCAGATTTCTTAGACTGTAAGCTGTCAGTGCTCATAGGCGCGTAAAACTATTTTGTTATAACTCTTTAGACGCGCACACACGTAACCTTCAATAAAAAAAAAAAAAAAAAAAAAAGTAAGCGAGACGTATACGCGGGCTGTACAAATGCGGACGGATTTTTCGTCGCGTATCTCCCGGCGCATACTAGGCCTCGAGGTATATACTGTTCATGTTCGAGTTATCAAAACGGTTACGAATAAACTCAGCGAAAAGTTACTTGCGCGTGTCTTTTATACAACTTCCGTTAATGGCAAAGAGTCAGACCAATAGTCCCACAAAACAAGACTGACATAATTATATAAAAAAAGCTTATCCGTCTCACAAAATTGCGCAGCAAAAAAAAAGAAAAAAAAAGTATTTTTTTTTATAGTTTTGCCAGGTTGTTTTGATTATCTTTTGGTGGGTGACGACTTAAACACAATAATACACGCACCATAATTGAACAAAACAGTAAAAACAAAAAAAAACAAAAAAATCCGTGACTCCGTCGGCGCGTGGTACGGCCGGCTGGTTCTGTCCTGAAGTTGTTATGCACTGCACGAAACCGTACCGTCGCCCTTGATAGGCGGCAACACGCACATGCTCTAAATCATATAAAAAAAAAAAAATTTATCGGCGGTGCGAAGACGGCCGCGAGACGACAAATTTATAATGGCTTTTTGAAGCCGCATCTCAAAATATTAATGAAGACGAAAAGAGGTGTTCGATAACCTGTTTATTTGTGCGGCGTTCAGCCAGACGTCGCGGTGACAGAGCGAGGTCGACGAGTGTGCGTCGACCGGAGCGAACGGGCGTCAACGCGCCCCTTCACGGGGAAAACACTGCAGTTACAGCGACGCGCACGGGTCGTTTCACGCCGGAGAAACCCCTCTGTTTGTGGGAGACTACTGCGGTCTGTGTGAAGAGATGTCCAAGATTTCGACCGCGTACGAAAGATTTTGACTGGCGACTCGCTTCTCGTATACGTCCCCCTCCTTTCTTTCCTGGGCTCAGATATCCCTTGAACAAAATGATCCAACCGAAAATGTAGAAGAAAACGTTGTCGATTTGACTACACGCGTAAGTTCGTGTCAAAACGTTACGAATGTTATTTGTTGCATTCGTTGTTAAGCAGCAGGTAGCAAGATCACTTCAAGGTCTGTTCGTGTTTGCTTCGCTCTTAGTCTTCAAACAAATTAATTAAAAAAAAGCGTGATTTCAAGATATTATAAATACCGAGGGGATCTTGAATAAGATGTATTGTTTGGGCACGACCGCGAGGGGGTTCGCCGTAACGCTTGAGAAGAAACAGAGTGAAGAAAGCCCCAATTCACCTCCCTCAACCCAAGGATCTAACTCTGCGCACCTCTACACTCTTAAGATGAATCAAACATTTCTCTTTAAAACTTCCGCAAACATAAAAAAAAAAAAAGGCTTCGCACGATTTTTATTTTTGTTCGAGTCAGTTTATGGAAAACCTGGTTATCAAATAATTTTATTGTGCACCTTACACTCACTGGATGTACATGAGATTTAATAAAAACTAATTCGCCTTTCTATACGGTAAATAATTATTGCACTCAACATGCACCTTGGGATTTTTTTTATTGTTTTGTCGCTGCTTGTTTTTTTTGTTTTTTTTTTTTAAAGGGACACTGACAGGGTATTTATGCTCGCTGAGGTTTTTAGTTGTACGTGACATATGAGAGCTCAACTACCCAGAACAGAATTTGCGGCTCGAAATTCGGTTTCTTTCCGCCCGAAAACCGCCGATCAAGAACTGGCCGGTTCGAGTCTCGCTCACTCTCTTTTTCGCGGTCGCGGGCCGTTTTCTAAGGTATCGATGCGACCACCAAATTTAATCAAAGTCGTGGGTCACTGAAGGCACACACTCATTATTAAAAATAGAAAAAAATATGAAACCCATTTTTTCTGGCTTCTAAAAAGCTGTAAATACGTTGATTCAAAAAAAAAGGTTCCACAGACAACCGGAAGCATTCTGTGCGTTCGTCGTTTCGCGTATCGTGGGACTCGCGGGGACGGCGATGGCAGCGGACGACGGGCGTGGGACCTCTATTTCAGAACTGTCGTTCGCGGTACCGGCGAATTCTGTCTACCGTTAAAAGAGAAATTTGGGACTGATCAAAAGAATTGGTATTCATCCCGTACGACACGCCCGGCCACCAAGCCGATTTGCACGAAGACGTCGCCGAGCCGTCGCTCCCTTCTCGTGGCTGAAGACATCGCTCGCGCAAACGTCAAGCACGACGTGTCTACTTCGAGTTCAATATGCACGCGTACGATTTCTTTACTAGGTGCGAATGTCCCCAAAGCGTGGTGCTTCCCGACTTCGACCCGGGAGTGCTTTTGCTAGAGAAAAATCGACAGCAAACTTTCCAACTTACAGTTTACCGGCTGAATTGTTACTAAGGAAAGAGATCCACCACAAAAGCGATGCCCCAGTAGCTCAGTGGGGAAGACGTCCGGTTCACACGGGGTAGGACCGGGTTCGATCCCCCGTGAAACTTTATTTTTTTTTCTTCAAACATTTTCCGATGTTTACATATATATATATATTTTTTTTTACAATCATCACTGAAGAAACAAACAAAAAAATAACAAACTAATGTTGTGGACGATACTTCGCTGATTTAAATGGTATGGGATTTCCGTTTTGACACCTGCGAGCTCAATGTAATCACTTTCCACAAAATGCAAGGAGCATATAAATCAGGTACCGTCCGCTTTCCGAGGTGCCCGCATATGTTCTACAGGAATTGCAGCCAGCCGTTGGTCCCGATCCCGTTGATCTTTCGGAAACTGTGTCGCACAATGCCACTTTTTTTCGGATTCAGGAAATGTGAGCCAGCTCGTCACGCAACATCTTGGGTGTATTCTTTTCGGAGCCGATCATGGAAATTCACCACGGGCACTCACTACTCATCTCCAACTCCTCAATGTACAAAACAACTCATCTTGGAGTACAGAACAACGAGCGGAACAAACATAACTGCAAAAAAATCGCACGGCGAGCAGTTCCCGCACACCCCATCGCACGCAGCATGTCCTGTCGTCTGCTACCGGAGAGGAGAAAAAAAAAATGCACGGTCGGGTGTAGCCACGTGACTTCCGCCACTCACTCTCTTCTCTCCACTTCTCCGACCTCCGTCGGGTTTCGGTTTCGGTTTCGAGGAGTTGCGTCTTTTGGCTTTATTAAAAAAATACGCTACTCTGTTGCAAAATATTAATTGGGTAGTCCTCCGACACCATAATGAAGCGCCTGGCAAAAAATAAAAACATTTTTTGGGGGGGTGTCAGTGTCCCTTTAAGGGTGGGCGAAGCAGAAGAGGTTTTCCAAACAAAAATTAAGATGTTTGCAGGAGTTGTGTGCTATATGACCTCTCGTGATAAATACACCCGTACGCCACGATATGTTACGACGCAATACGATTCATTGCAGATAAATGGGAGCATAACGAAGACAATTTTGTTTAAAGCACGTAACACAAATAGCTTTCACGCGGTCAATATTTTTCTTGGCAGAAATAAAATAAATATATTAGAAAAATGTAAAAGTTATTGGTATAGTCTTGAATCAATATATGATGTGGGATGAAACAGTGCAGTGTATATATAAAAGAAAAAAAAAATTATCAGGGAGGGTTGTTGGTATAATTTATAAATATCGTGAGTTACTCGCTATTTTGGTTTTGCTGCTTATCTATAATTATATTTTTTATTCGCAGTACAAATACTACTACTTTCTAGTTTGGGAAAGCACGACGTACACAAATCTTAAGCAAATTCAAAATCTACAAAAAAAGGTAATTCGTATTATATATGTTACGCTGCTTATGACAGTCACAAAAGCCACTCTTTAATAATTATAATATAGTACAAATTCTGAGTCATTACGACTACAAACTTGCTGTTTCGTACAAAAACTCTTTTTCAGAACAATGATTTTTTTTTTTTTTTAACAATGGCCAACCTTCAGTGAAGAAAAGTGATTAATGAAACCCGCAGTGTAGGAAAATGGACAGCGCTGCACTTTAGAACAAACTTCGGAATTCAACTTGCCCTAGCTTTTAAATCGTTTAGACACATTGAACATAGACATTATTTTTTCAAAGAAATATATAATCACAATATTTATTTAGGTATCCAATACTGGAATGCAAACTGGATGCATGTTAATATTTTTGTATGTTATTTTTTTTTTAATTTTATTTTACGTCTGTAATTATGCGCACGCTATTTATATGTTGGTGTTGAAAATGATTGAGTGCAGACTGAAAGTATGTGCATTATTCTATGTTAATTTGTTTTCTTATATTTTTATGTTTGTGATTTTGTTAAACTGTGTTTCCATATTTTTCGGATCTGCTGTTGCTGTTGGGGGAGGCAGAGGCTTTGTCGAGCAGCTACTAACTTGCTTTTTTCTCTCCCTTCCCTTTTCATTTCTGAAAAAAAAAAAAAAAGGGGAATTTGAGTTTGAATTTTATACGATGCAATACAGCAGATATTACCGGACATAATACGTTAGCAAGAACACACCCGAGTGCGATACCACACTAACGTCGTCTTGCACAATCACAGGCAGCCCACGATCGACCGGTAAAATAAAATAGACTCCCCCCCCCCCCCCCCGTCCTCCCCGGGAAAAGGGAAAGTCTACGCCGCTGGGCTCGTTAACAATTGCTGATTCCACCTCGACGCAGACATCCTTCTTTGACGTCGATGCCACAAACGAGTTCCCTGCACTGAAACACGGCGACAAATGTTACGTCGAAGCTCGCGCATACATAGCGCCGTTATGGCACCGCTTCCCTGCCGACCTGGCATATCTCTCGCGGCCGCAAATACATATACCATTCAGTTCACGTCTTCGCCTTAGCGATGCTCGGCGCCTCAACAAAAGCTTCGAAGCTCAGGTCTTTCTAAGCGAGTGAGCAGTCTCCGAGCCAAATTCCTATTGTTCTAACGCGCTCGGGAATGAGCTGGCTCGGGTTGTGCAGCTTCGTTGTTAACTGGACACGTACTTTCGCAACTGAGCAGACGTCGCATATCCTTGGTTCGCCCTGGTGCCCAGCGAGCACAGTTATAGCTTAAAGGAGTTGAGGACACGAATAGTGTATATACAGCAGCGCTGATATAGGAGAGTCGCCTCTGTGGCTGGTCATTTGTGCCGGACCCTCGCCGAGCTAATGGGCTCCGTTAGAGGGCCGGTGAAATCGAAACAAAGCCGCGCTGTTGTCCCTACGTGGCTTTTGTGCAGACGGTAGCTCGTCTCTCTCGTCGGCGTTCCACTTTGTTGGCATATAGGCGTGCCAATTTCATCGCCTTGGTGGGAACCGATTGTTTCGCCCCTATTGTTTGTGCGGTGTCGGGACCGTTCGGCGCGATTGGAACGCGAAGCGCGATATAGTTTTCCGGACTCGCTCCGGACATTGTACTTTTTATTATTTCATTCTCTTTTTCGCTCTTTAGAAACGGGACTCCGGTTCGGTAGTCTTCGAACGGCAGCTATCGTTCAGGATAGCGTCGTTGAAGCGCGCTGTGAAACTAGTTTTGGCGTGGATGGCTGGGGGCCGATGGCGTCGAGTGGTTATGTTTACGATTATGGACGCGCGGTAAAGGCTTGTTGTTGTGTGGGTCGTGGGAAAAAAAGGGGCGGCTTCGAGTTTGAATCGGGGATGACGGCTCTTGATTTTGCGCTTTGGTGAACGCTTGCGTCGATAGTAGGAGGCGGAAGGCGCTGAGATTGCGTGCTCTGGTCTTATTGTTTTGTGTATAAACATCAACGCGCTATTTAACGAGGCGTGCCTTTCTTCTAAGCAATTTCGGATTTCAGTATGGTTGGAGGAAACCAAATATCAACGTGGTACTGAATTTGATCGTTGTTTATTGAAGTGGAGCACTTTTCAGGTGGCGGACTTTCAAGTGGTGCACTGAGCCCCTTTAATGACAATAACAAGAATGCTGTAACGCCGCGGTAAATAGTGTGCATGTTGTGACTGCTGCGCCGGCGGGCGTGTGTTCTTTTATTATTTGTTTTCGCTAACGACGCCGTCGGCTCGAGTGTTCGGAGCGCGCGCGCTACCCGATCCGGGCAGTCGGCACTCAGGCGCCAGCAAGGCGGCAAACAATGCACGGAGAGGCCGATTAAACAAGGAATTTGGTTCTGGCGGTGGAGAACTGACGGGGTGTTCTATTTACATTTACTGTCGGGAATTTATTGGACAGGTGCGTACCGCGTGATCTGGTTCGGTTTTACAATTATTGGTCGGTCCTGGCCAGAGGGAGAGAAGGACCTTTCCTACAAAGGCCCGTGTCGGGCGAGGGAAGTGGATGCCGTGCACGAGCTGGGCACGGACGCGGTCTTCGAGGCGCGCAGCAATGATGCCGGGTCCCTGACGTTTTGTAACGAATGTGCAGAGTCAGTAATTATTCGGCCTAATAAACACCTTAAAAACGTCACCCATCTAACCGCTCCTGGATTCGACGCCGCCAAACGGAAGACGCCGAGGACCATTGTCATCAGACAAGTACGAAGAACCAAAAAAGAAACTTTTACTAATGCTTTTCCCAAGGTCGTGTTGATACGAAAAAAAAATAACAACAACAAAAAAACAGTAGGGGTCTAACGTAAGGTGACGTGCCAAATATTTAGTATGCGCCACGGGTGAGATTTGTTTCTCGTAGACGTCCTACAGTGCAGATCTCTTGAGGAAAACCGCCATGCATAGTACTTCATCATGGCGCACAGATGCTGCAGGAACCTCTTTACTAGCTTTAAGTTTTAATTCTTCCCTCCTTTGTTTTACGGGATTTGTTCCTGAGAAATCTGCCTCTGGTGAGCGAACATCACCGTAAGCACGTGGTGCAGCTGAAGCAACACGCTGTCTTGATCCCCGTGGCTTGTGGCCTGCCGTACGAACGAGTGAACCAATTGCTGCATTCTTCGGTGGTAGGAACTCTAAAAAGGTCCGTGAGTTCACGCTTGTGCAGAACGTGGACACAACCAACCATGGCGAAGAATAGAAGGATCCCAGCGAATGACAAAGCAGAGAATACGTTTAGACGAAAAACAATTAATAAGGCGATGTTCGCAGGGACATGAGCATGACGTTTTACTTGCTCTTCGCTTCGTATTCTGCAAGAAAGTGAACCCACATGCTTGTTTTAGAGTAGCAATTTTTGCTTTAGCTTCCTCGGATTACTAACGCAGTCGACGCTCACCACCAGCAACCCCTTCCGGACACCCGTGAACACTGTCTGCAAGAACCCAAGCCACGAGCGCAAACAAATACCGTCAATGACGGTCCGTGTGGCTCAGGCGCGGCCTTCTCTCGAGTTGACACGCGCGTGGTTGCGTAATCATTCGCATGACACGCGTTACGTCTTGGACACAATTGAAAGTCGCGTCGTCGCCACGCTGACTTTTGTTGGTCGTCCGTGACACCGGGGGCAAAATCTCTTACTTAATGCGCGTCCCCAGACACGCCACTGGGTCAACGAGGGCGCTCGGGAGTTCGCTCACTTCGTCGGTCCGCCATCGGCGCACGCGGTGCGTGCGCCTTCGCGACGAAAAGGACTATACCACCGTCTGCTTCGCGCCATCCGCCGTCTGCTGATGGCAAGTTGATGGTGTGCCGGAGATGGCACAGTTGCGAAGGTCTGGCGTGGTCTTCTACGTTTCTGGAGACGGTCTCGTAACTTCGCAAGCATTTTTGTTTGTTTGCTTTTAAGTTAAACGAGGCCTACGACAACAGCAAGAACTGCACGCGATGGCAACGTCGAGGGGTGGTCGGAGGTCAGCGTCGTGTCGCTCCATCACTCGGTGTCGCTGACGTAATCAACATTGTTTAACTCGGCGTAATAACGCGGAGAACAATTATTCTCCATCATCGGACGCCCGGGCGATTCCGCTTTCTGGAGACTCGCAGCGGAAAGGGATCGGTCTTGTTCGAAGAGGCGCGATGATGTACTATCAGCTCACACCGATAATACATCATACAAAAGACAGTCTGTAGACAGATTTGAACGGTAGTCACCGCGAGATCCGTGCTTCGAATGCCGCACGGCAATGAGTTCAAGAAGAAACTTGCACGCGGCATTCGAACCACGGATGTTTCTGTGACCAGAGTTTGCAGACTGTCTTTTGTATGATGTATGTGTACAGATATGTTCGAAACGCACAAATGTGTGAAACATGCTTCGAACATGGTTGAGGCGCGTCCGCGAATCCCTTAATTATCATGTCTACAGCGAATGTCTTTTTGTATAATCTACGAGCACTGGGACGTTGACTTAAACTTCAGTTTTGCAGCCTCGGCTAGCACTGGCGCTAATATATATATATATATATATATATATATATATATATGTATAAAGAAAACAGCTTTTATGTCAAGATAAGCGTATACCCACCGAAGGAAAGCCCGTCTGGAACGTCAGTTCAGCTCTTGTGGCGTTCAAAATGTGTGCCCAGACTGACGGATTATTTAAGGCAGTGGTTCTCAAAGAGGGGCCCACGAAGGCATTCTAGGGGTCCGTGAAGGCATTCCAGGGGTCTGCGAAATCGAGTCTCATCAGTCAAGCCCGGCAATAAAAGTTGTCTTTACTCAGATTCAAAAGAAACGTTCCAGTTTTCGGGTGAGTTTTCTCGTGTACATGTCAATAAGAGAAGTCTACTTCACACTAGCCCTTAGTTATATTCATTTATTAAATCGCTATCATAACTAACCTATATGTTTCCCTTCCCCTCACCGCGAACGGGGTCCTCCATCATCTCCTCCGGTCCACAAGGGGTCCGCGAAACATCAATGGTTGAGAACCACTGAATTAAGGTATAAGTGTCTTTTTGAACTCAATGACTCCTGGTCAACATATTTTTAGTTTTTATATCCCAAACGTTTCCTTCGCACATTTGCATGAATGTTTCTTGAAGCTCGAAGGCTCGGGTAATTTATCAGATGTGTGTTCCAGTTGAAGTTTGACTGCTGTATTTATTATCGTATGGGAGATTGGAACTAGGTATAAGACGGGGGGGGGGGGGGGGGGGGTTCGGTGGCCGAGTGGGCTAGCACACACCAGCTATAGAGCGCGTGGAGTGAAAGCTCGCGCTGCAGAGCCCAGCTGCCCGCCTCGATATGGATGAGCATCGTACTGGCACGGCCACTCGATTCCCCCTGTTGGTGCGGCCTGCCGATGTCTTTCGGAAAACAAAAGAGCGCGCGTGAGAGGAGAACTTCTCCTATTTTCCGTGGGGGCGATGCACATCGGTGAGCGGTCTTGTGTGCTGAAAGCTATACTCTGTTTCACCCAGTGCACCGCAGGAAAGGCTGTAAGCGCAAGCTCCTTGCTCTGGGGCAGATCTCGGCGGCACAAGCTCTCGTGCAGTAAGGGCAGCTGTCAACGCTATGAGCTCGCGCTTCCAGCCTTCGCTGCGGTACAACATAAGGTGAAACGGAGTATAGGGAAGGCGCCCAACGTGCTCTTGCTCCGCTACCCAGATAAAATATCTACCTGTCATTGGCTCCGCCGATACCGAGGCACTGCCGCGGATGCAGAAGGCAGCAAAACTCGCTTTCCCCCCTCCTATGCACCGCTGTGCTCGGCGAAAGTATCGTAGTGTCACTCTGCGCTCGCGTGTGTGGTTTCTGTTGGCATTTTGGAAGCTACCGGAAATGTAAATGCGCGTTCTAGTTCTGAGTTCCAGACGGCGATTAAATGTGCCAACTCCACACATGAAACAGGAAATCCCACAGTTGATGAAGTACAATGAAGTCTCTTCCGAACTTGAGTTCGCACCGCTGACTTACATGGCTGGCTACGTGGCCTTCGTTTGCGAACAAAAGGTGACCGCTTTTATTTGTAGAAATTATTGTAATTTCAAAGTAATTAGCTGAAACATTCAACCTAGCAAAGCAGTAAGAATTTCTCAGTGCAAGCAAGGAAGGCTAATGTGTAGAACCCGCTAAACTTTGCAGGTGACGTGTCCTTAATGCAAGCGCAACTTAAGGGAAATGCATCACATGACGGAGCATATCAGTCCATGTTTAGCCTTGACCAAGGAGGACTCAGCTATCCACGACCTGAAGCTATCTGGCTGTGCAAGCTCGTCTGCACCTTTGTCGAGAGGGCTCTGCAGTCGGCAGAGATTCGTGGTTGTAGAAGGATTTGCAAGGTCGTCTCGAGCGCTGTGCTTTCACACCTTATGGACTGCCCGCTGATGTGGTGTGTTAACTGCCGAGACCCCTAATATAGGAGTTATAGTTGGATATAGCTAGGCCGTATGATTTCCGGTTTTAACCGACGCTCGAGCACGCGCGAGCTGTGCCATTTATTCATCTGTGAAGGACAATATAAAATCGGATTCTGCGTGCATAACTTCAGCAATATAAACTTCATTGTTCACAAAAAACAGACCAAGAGAGTCATATAGTTCACAAGCGGAGTACCTTTCGGGAAGGCTTCAGCGATAGCCTCAATATATTCTTTAGTGGGCTGTTTAGGTCACCAGCCCAGTTTGCCAAAAAAGGTCTGAGGAGTTTTCTGAGAAAGAGCTCGCAGAGCTCTTTGCTGCAGTGGTAATAGAAACGGCGCAACAGTTACGGGAACAAGAAAACGAAAATTCTTTCATACTGCCAGCAGAATGGAGCTTTAACGCGCAGCCTGCAGCTGAGGGAGCTTTTCGCAGAAAGAATCATGTGCTTTTATTCTACACAGATTTGTCACATCATTCATGCAATCTGGCACTCGTTTCAATTGAGACTTGCGGCTTCACGGAAAAAAAAAATCTAAATAGCCACACCGGGCCGGGCGTACTGCTCCTCTCTCACTATATTTCGTCTTACCTTAGCATGGACTAACCGCGAACGCTGTGCTAGCGCGAGCGGCTAGCCTTTACTGCCTTGACTGGAGCACTCGCTGCACTAGCGCTCATGCAGCCGTCGAGGCTTCCTTCGAAGCAACCAGGGATGGGCAGTATTTCAAATACGTATTTCAAATACTTTATGTATTTTGCATCTGTATTTAATTACAAATCGGGTAATGTATTTGACGTGTGTATTTAAATACTAAAACGTGGATATCTCAAATACAATTGTAATTAAGTACAATATTGTGGAGAAAAATACATCCCTCAAATTTATTGTCACTGTCCAGAGCAGGAAGAAAACTACGTTCTGCACCGAATGCAGTGTCTCTCTATCAAGCACAAGCGTTTAGTGACTTTGTGATTACGGTGCTAGTCTTGGGCAAGAATAGTGACGAAATCGACGTTCACGGGCAGACTGGCTAAATAAGTGCCTGTGACAACTTGTGATGCTTTCCAGCCTGATTTCCATCCATATTTTTGCCTGGAACATTCTAAATGCGCGTGTCGTCCTGATCTTCGTAACTGGTGCGTGTTGCAACAACAAAAATTCTCTAGCTAGTGCTGCGCGTCTTGGTAGTCTCGGTTTTTTGTTGGTCTATACCAAAATATAATCGACAAAAAAAGCTGCTTGAAGCTTTGTACTTTTTTCACCTATTACGTCCAAGCTGATTTCAGTTTTTTGTGATTATATTTATATTACGTTACTAGAGCCTCGCACACTAACTCCCGAGTGTGCGATGCAAAATTAAAATGAGATACCCAAAAACCCGTTGCGAGCCCTGAAGTCGCTGACGCAAATTTTGAGGAATGTTTTTGGAAAAGTATTTGGAGGAGACCAAATACATTTGGTTGTATCTGTATCTTGTACTTAAATGCTTTTTGGAAATGTAATGATATTTGTAATCAAATACATTTTTGACGAAGTATTTTGTATTTGTATTTCGATACATATTTACATGTATTTTGCCCATCCCTGGAAGCAACTATCTCGCACTTTTAGCACGCGCGGCTAACAAGTACATACTAACGTGAAACGAAGTATAGAGTTCCTCGATATTCTCCCCCGAAAGGAACTCTATCTCTCACCGATAACGAGCGCCATGGCTGGCGCTGCGGGGTAAAGTAGAACTATCGCTCTCACCGGCGGAGTGAGGCATACGGCAGGCCGCTCCCAAGGGGAGTCCTGATCGAGTGGCCGTGGTACCGGCACGGCCACTCGATTCCCCCAGTCCTAATCGAGTGGCCGTGGTACCGGCATGCCGTCGTGTATCACTACTGCGTGGTGCACGTTAAATATCCCAGGCTAGCGGTTGTTCCGCACTGGCTAAATTGCTCATCTACAGCTGAGACGCCAGACGCCGCTTTACAGCAGCTGTGCATGGGCGCCGCCATAACTGACCTTCAGTTTTTGTTCCCTCTTATTCCGTTCGCTTCACTTCATCATTACCACAGCAGGACAGGCTATTGCCATTTTAGATGCTACTGTGTTCTTGTGCCCAGCATAGGCCCTTGTGAAGATCCGTCAACGCCCGCTTCAGTGGCTCGGCATCTCGGTAAGACAAGAGAAGGGCGGCTATGGCGGCTCAATCTGGCGCGTGTGTAAAGCGTCTATAAGCATACGCACAACAATTTTGCTTTTTGGTGTAAGACATCATTATCATTAGGTAAAGCTAACTATGTTAATAGGACGGGACTCTACAGTCAGCTCGTTCGTTCAGCTGACAGTAACGAATTTAGCTTGACTGTATAAGCGATAGAAATTGATCTTGTTTTCCACACGCAAACAGTTATCGCTAACCTAGTTCGAAATGTCGGCACTGAAACAGGAACAAAAAAGTCAGCCTTGCCAAGCTTCGTGTGAAGATGCTGCCGCTATGTTCTCCGTTTCACCTGACGACGAGCACAGAGCACGAGCCATTTATAAGCCAATCAAATGCCGCATAAGTGTCACGTGACCTTTAGGAGAGGCTCAGTAACGGGCGAAATGCGTAGTCACGTGATATGTTCGCAGTATACTGAATCGCCTAGGATGGCACTATAACCTTGACTGCGGTCCATCATAGGGAGAAACGGAGTATAGTTCGAGACCGCGATTTGAAGAATCGAGAGTTGCCTATCACGGCACGCAAAGTGCACGGCGCCCAGGAGGCCGAGATGATGGAACAATTCAAGTTTACACTAGATCTAGGATCTTCGATCAAGACTACGATAACATCCTGTTTTTTGTTGTTGTTTTTTTGTTTTTTTTCCTCGACTCAGCCCCCAGAAAAGCGAGGCGGGCACCAAAGTAAACCATGCGGCGTTTGAGCAGCTGCCCGTAGACCGACACGCTTTTCTCTTCGTCCTGGCAGATATACTGGGGCCTGCTTCGAAGCAGTCCACCTCCACCTTGGCCCCTTTGAGCACTCTCTCCCTCCCCCCCGCCGACAACATTCCTCCAAACACAACCAACCACGGGTGGCCGAAAGAACCAAGAAAAAGAAAACGAAAACGCTCCACGTTCGGATGGAGCAGCCAAGGCCTTGCGCGGAAATTTCGAGCTGGTTGGCAAGGTTACTTGTTCGCCTTATGTTTTCTGTTTGTTATGTATTTTTTTCGCGTGATAGGGCTGCGCAGTTTCAGATACATACAACTTCCCCCTCGGAAGTCCCGATTCCCAGCGTATACAGCCTGCTGCGCTCGACGCGCCAGGTGTCGTTATATACGACGCAGCAGAAGTCGCGCCCGCCTGTTCGCAGCACGTAGGACACACAGACACACGTTATCGTCTTCCGACTTCCCACAGTGCGCGTGACTGTTCTTGCGGCCGTGCTGTTGTCAGGAGCGTTCTCTTGTTCGGCTCGTTCCAAAATGGGTTCGACGAGCTATTAGGAAGTCCGGGAAGTGTTGGGGGGAACAGTGTCGACACGATATATACTTTCGACGCCTTGGGAGGGATTTTATAGGCGGACACGGGGCTATGAGGAAGTCCTTCCTCGACTTTCGATGAGAACAAGGGGTGCCTGCCTTGTGAGCAGAATAGGGTACGCCCCAAGATGGAGGTGTCTGGATTTATGTGTGCGACATATAGCAACCTCTTTAGCTGATGCTGCTGTAGTACTTAGCTATCATATACGAGAAGTTTCGGTCGTTACAATATATGTCTTTTAAATGGGCCACAGGGAAACACTGCGTTGAAGTCTTTTATGTCTGTGGGGACCTCACGCGGCCGGGCCTCTCGGCTAGCAACCGAGCAGCCATACCACACTGTACTAATGGCACGGACTAACTGCGAAGGCTTTGCAAGCGCGAGCGGGTAGCCTTGACTGCCTTGACTGGAGCACTCGCTGCACTAGCGCTCGTGCAGCCGCCAAGGCTTCATCCAAAGCAAAAAGTTCGCGCTTTTAGCATGCGCGGCTAACAATAGTCCATGCTAAGGTGAGACGAAGCATAGCTGCTCGGTTGCAAGCCGAGAGGCACGGCCCCGTGAGGTCACGACAGTCTCATCCGACGCATGCAACGATCCATTTTTTACGGGACTGCATTCTTAACGATGCTGTTCAGTGCAGTGATCATATACAAGAAGTTTAGGGGAGATCGTTGGCCGAGTGGGCTAGCGCACACCAACTCGGAGCACGTGGAACGAATCTTTGAGCTGCAGAACCCAGAGACCTTTAGTTCAATCCTCGCCCGTCTCAATCTGGATGAGCATCGTACCGGCGTGCGGTCGTGTATCCCTACTGTGTGATGCACGTTCAAGAGCCCTGGCTAGCGGTTGTACTGCACTGGCTAAATTGCTCATCTACAGCTGAGAGACAAGTCGTCCGTTGAGGCAGACTAAGTTCACGCTCTATAAATACACACACACGCACACCATTTATTTATTTATTTATTTTACAAGAACTTTTGTTGGTTAGATGCTGCGTTTCTTCGCTATGCCACACGGAAACACTAAATTCAACTATCATTCGACACACGCAACAACCGCCTGTCTGCTTTTTCGATAAGGGTAAAGTGTATAAGTTGTCTGTTCAAAAGATAAAATTAGATATATTCGCAACTTTTAGCGATGGTGGTACCGCAGTGTGAGAACTGCGCTCCCTATAGCTCCTGGATGATCGGCTTCACAATAAAGGTCCTTGCCTACACCTTCCTGACTTACAAGATAAAAGAAATAAAGTAAGGCTCTAATGCTGCCCGTATAAAGTCAAACTAGAATTACTTACGGGTCGCAGACCCCGCCTCGTACTGCTCTTCTACGACGATCATCCAGATGACAGCCATTTTGATAGGCGCCAGCGCGCCATCCATAGGCCGTGAAAGTTGCGAATACCCTGAAGGGATAAGAACTAAGAACGGCAGGGAGGTATTTCAGTTGTCCAGCCACCAGTGCAAGATTCCTACTGTCGATGACGCCTCGGCGCCTCGGGGCTTCGAGTGTGCACGAGCAGTCAATGCACGACGGAAGGCAGCGAGGGCTTTCTAGAGGCCGGGCATCCGAAAGAGACGACGTCCTGCCGTTCTCATCTGAAAGGAAGCGGGCATCGGGAGAGAGAGAGGGAGAGCTGTCCTTAATAAGTCTTGAACGGTCCGTCAGTCGTTTCTTCATAACTGCGGCACCTCCACCGCGGTATGACCTCCGCGCAGAACGATTGACATACCTAAAAGAAAAAGAAAATCCTCATTCTTTTTCGGGGAGAAATACAATAGAGTTAAAAAAAGAAATACGGTGCCTAACGCTTTCATTTTACAATGACGGGAGTGCGAAGCGGTAGTTTTGTTGGCTTCGTGATCTGCAGCATTTTCGTCTCCCACCGCCCATCCAACTGTCGTATACCGCAACACCTTTTTTTCTTCCTTTCTTCTTTCCTTTTCTTCTTTCTATGCGCGGGTTTCAGGGAAGTCGCTTCTTTTATTGACGTTTTTGAGAGAGCTCTTTTAGTGAGCTCTTCTTTGTGAAGCATTTGAAGTCGCTCAGCCAGCATCTTTTCGATGTTCATCGGAAGAATGTGGAGACGGGCGTGCCAGTATTTAATGTTCCTTTCAAAAGTTGCACTATACAATCCCACGAGCATTCCAAGAGCGTCTCGAAACGGGACGTCGTTGCAGCGCATAATCAACACCGGCAAAATTTCGAGATCGTTAGGACGGTATCTCGCTTACGAAGTCAGCGTAAACCAGGTCGACATTACAATAGCCACAAAGTCCTTATCTGACTCTGGCTAAACACCGTTCATAATAATTTCCTCACATACATAATATACAAAACGCTTTTTTTTTTTTTTTTTTGCTACGAATATTTTATGGTTGGGGTTTCGTAGATTTGTTGTGTGCGTCAACAAAAACTCAGGTCCCAAATTTGATGCAAAATCGCTTCATTCTATATATGCAAAAGTTTATACGTCTCATCACTTGGATATGCATTTTCAGTAGATTAGTTATCAATAGGCACCATTTTCAACATCAGTAGACTCTCAGGTAGATAATTAAGGTTGCTCAAAGATTTGCCGCTGTGCGACCCGCGTCGGCCATTTCTATACGCTCGCACCATCGTCTCTTTGTCGTCGCTCCAAGCCGCTTACGTGCCTAGTTTCCTTTCCTTCCGTTCTCCCGGAGTTGCGGTCCCGTCGCGCGTGTCTACTTTCCACCGGGTGGTGGTCCCGTCGCGCGAGTCTAGTTTCCTCCGGCCCTTCGGGGCGGGTCTGTGTCGTGTGCTAAGCATCTTCGCTAATCATCTACCTTCACAAAGTTGAATAGCTCATGATTTTTTTATCACTCGAAGCACTTGTATACATTCTAAAATATCTGGAGTATCCGCCTTTCCTGCAAAACCACTCGGCCGAGCCAATCGCGTGCAATCTACGGAGATCGTAGATACAATCTCCGTAGATTGCATATAGAGATCTGAGCGATTGCAGTGATTGCCTGTTCCGTGTGCTTCGGGAAAGTAGGCGTTCTAGATTTCTCAGAGTGTAACACAGTCACAAACAGCCTAAGTCACAAACAGCCTAAGAAACGCGGCGCCTAAATTGAGACTTCTTGCTTCCTGATTGGTTCTCGGGCTTTGTTATCGGCTAATGCAGCAATCTGATTGGCTGTGAAATGAGATGCTCGCGGGACTCATCACGCCCTGCGTTTCCAAGTTGTCGGTGACTTTAATCCCGGCGGTTCATCTTGCGCCCTTAAAGACAAACAAAACAACTCTCAGCTCTGACTACGTGATCATATTTGAAAATTACATCTTTTGTATATTGAGTTTAATAAAAAATAATAATATTATGGGATCACTTTGGACCCGGTATAATTAACGGAAGATATCTTTTTACGTGCCTATCCAAAGTCTTCGGCGAAAACCTCGCGTATGCGCGTTTGGCAAACAAACGCGGATCCTGGAAGACAGTTCCATCAAACACCGCAAGGACAGGGTTACGACGTTTACGGCCGTGCTTCCCGCTGGCAGCAGCCGACAACCTTCTCTACCGGATAACTCCGGTTCACTGTCACTGCCGCTGGAAATCCCAGGGCCTTCTCGGGCAATTTCATGCGTATCGTAGCTCTTGGAAAAAGCGCATGCATTCATCTCCCCGCGGGCCTCCTTACAGAAACCATGCCCTCCTGCTGCGATAGACGAAGGGTGAGGTGCGGAACTTCGAAAGAATGGCGTGGCCACGGATCGAACAACGGGACGGTTCTCGGCTCTCGTTGTAAATCAGAGATTTCGTGCGAGGGCCTGGCTGGGAGATGGACGCGGCGTGTGCGCCGCCGGGCCGCCCATCGGCTGTACAGGGAGATGCGATGCCGATGAAGGATGACGGATTGTGCGAACCTTTTCTTGCGTACCTTCGTTCCTCAAGGTGCGATGGAGCTCAGCAAGGAGCTCTGTTGGCTGGAGGGAAAAAATCAGATAGATTTGCAGGCAGATGACGTCTTTGAAATCAGACGGTAATCCGACGGGTACTTGATCGAGACCTTTATGCATCTTGTCTCGAATGCCTCGAAGAAGGGTCTTCGGTCCACCGTGAGCGCTTGGTGACAACAGGTTCACATGCCTTGCATTCGTGCCACGAGTATGGTTGTGGCCTTGCAGGTGTTTACTCGTCTCTTCTCTTACTGGGGTACGGAACCCCAAGCACCGGTGAGATTAATCCTGCAGATGTGCTCTCGGCAGAAACGTTGCCATCGCTGTGCACTTTGTGACGGCAATGCGAACATTGCGTGAAAGAAAACGGTTTCCCTTTAAGTGTTAACCACTGGGTACTCGGCGGTGGCGTGGAGGTTTGAGCGGTCGATTTCACGTCGGCAGTCAAGACTGGTCGTTCGGAGTCCCTATACCAAAAGAAAAAGAAAAAAAAAATATAGCGATGCATATGTCTTAAATGCCGCGAGAAAATGGTGAGCTCGAGATCCCTTTCACAAAGACGGCATGAAAAGACGCACACATCCGTTGCCGATGCGACAAAAGAGCGTCATTTGCGCCCACGATTCGCGTTAATGCGCTTTTCGAGGCGGGCAACTTGTTTCCTCAGAGGAAAAAGAAAATGCTTCGCCCGCAAGACAGGATGAAAGAGTCGAGAAGGAGCGTGACACTGTTACCTATGTACACCTTACGCAGGCGCTTTAAGACCACGAAAAACTATATACATAAAAGTCTGATAACGTTTCTTGCAAGATGTTTGCGAAATGGCGATGTCGGCACTACAGCGTTTGCGCGGCTTTTCGAACTGCGCAGTCCGAGCATGTTACGCATTAGGTTCGAGATAGTATTTCTTCCTTACAGGCGTCGATGGTGTTGTTTCTTCTTTTTTTTTATCCTTTCTTTTTTTATCTTTATTTTATGTTTGGCGGAGGTCTCAAGCCACCCGAGTATTTCCCGCTTCAATACAAAAACCGACTTGCGCAAGTCGGGGATATAGTTTACTACATCGAGCTGCCGCACCGTACGGACAACGCACTCCGTCCTGGCAACCAACCGATTCGTTGGCGCGTGACACTCAACATACGCACTTGCTACCATCCTTTTACGTGTATTTGTGGTTTTCTTACGGCATTTTAATCGTGAATTTTGAAAAAAAAGAAAAAAAAAGAAAGAAGAGAGTTCGAAACGGTAGATCCTCGTACGGCGTCAAGGTAATCCCGAAAGTGCATTTTCCCAACGGGGGGATTCCCGATGGCCTAAAGTTATTGTCGCGACCTGCCCGTTTACCCCTACAATGGCGGTGCAGTGGAAGCTGTTCGTTGCTCGTTGGACCAGTCGCACGTCGATCTCTCATCACCTGATCCGTCCATTCCCAAACGGAGAGAGCGGGGTCAGGGGATGAAAGGAAATGCGGCTGATTGGTCCGGCGACCGTGTAGCTCCCGCCCCTCTGTCAGCCTAAGGGCGAACGGAGTGTAGATCAGATCAAAATCGAATTCCAAGAAAAAAGAGAAAAAAAAAAAAAAAACACCGGAGAAACACCTGAAACTTAAGAAAACTGGCCACTCACCTTTATGACGTCGTTACTGGCGGTGTCTTATCTCTCTTGGTCCTGTTGGCACTGCATCCTGCATGGCTGGGCGCTGTTCCAAAGGGAAGATATCAGCTACAAATCGGTATTATGAACGCCTGGCAGTCTATATAGTGAATGCGGTAGGGAAATAAAATAATGTTCAAACAGCTCGTAGCAAAGAACACATATAAATAAAAATGCGAGCGCGTTCAAATGTCTAGTTTCTCTACTCGCACGTCGTTCAACTTTACGTGATGTATCTTTAATAAGGGCTGCTAGTCTGGATAGCATTGTCCGTGCAGATTGAGCGTGACAATTCAAGTTTTATGTCTCCCAGGCCATAACGCGTGCATGTCTTAAAGCCAATGTCGTCATCATCTTTTCGAAGGTCGCAATAGTGAACTCCCTGTATGCTCCAGACGTGAGTTGACCTGCAGCCAGGAGAATCGACCCGGATGTCGTCGTTATTTCATTTTCAATGCGTACGCGTGACTAGAAATTCACGCTGCCCGTATCAAATGTCGTCGATTCTTAATTTATACGGCAAGTGCGCCAGACTGCGACCTCGTATACCGTGAAAAGTGTGCAACGAAGGTCGGCCGGTAAACAGCTATGGTCACTGAAAGAAGGAGAACGACAGGGTTTCTCTTCCGGATGTCCGGACTCTAACACGCACTCGTTGTTGACTGCGCGTACACGCTCGACGCTCACCGCTGGAGGCGGGGCAACGGAAGGACCTCTCTGCCGTTCTAGCCCTGTCATTTACTACATTTATTTATTCATTTACATTGGGTCCTGCTGCGCCCTAACGGGCGCAGCAGGACCCAATGTAAATTTTATTCCCGCGCGTTAGGGCGGGAATAAAATACACTTGGCGAATACGTCACAGGAAATGACGAGGATGGCAACAAATTCCAATCTCTACCTGTACGAACAAAACATGATAATTGGCACGATGACACAGCTTGAAAGGACGATCTAATCTCTGGGACACATGGTACGGACACGTTAAGTATTTGTCCTTTTGGATGATGGTCTGGTCATGAAAAAGAGGGTAGAAGAATTTTAACCTGAGGCTTTTTCGTCGGGGAGCTAACAATGACCAATTTAGCTCGTCTTTCATTTTAGAAACACTTTGACGGGATTAGTTGTTATTTAAAACAAATCTAGCGCTCCGGTTTTGAATTGCTTCTGTTTCATCTATTAACTTGTTTGTAGTGTGGTCCCAGACAATGCATGCATAATCAAGCATTGATCGAATAAACGTAAAGTAAAGGGTAGTTTTTAGTCCTTTACTACAATACTTGATATTTCTTTTAAAGAAAGCTAACATTCTGTTCGCTTTTTAGTTAGATAATCAACATGTAATTTCCAGATTAGATTTTCGGAAAAAATGACACCCAGGTAGCGAATGTTTGGCATGCTTGCCTATTCTATACACGTGTACTGGTGTTGATTTTACTTTTCTACAGAATCGCATATGTTTGCATTTTCTTACATTCGGTTCATTTTCCACTATGTACACTATTCTTTAATCAGAGACAGACCATGCTGCAAAGTGTATTGATCATTGTGATCACATATTGTTCTATAAAGTATACAATCATCGGCAAACAGCCTAACGTGCGAGGATATATTTTCAATTATACTATTAACATAAAGCTGAAAAAGCAACGGTCCCAACACCGACCCCTGTGGTATCCCTGACGTCACAGAAAGAAGGTTTGATTTGCATCCATTCAAAAGTACAGATTGTGTTCGGTCACTTAGGAAAACCTCCAGCCGCAGTGCGACGTCAAGATCAAGTTTCAGTTGCCATATTTGATTTACCAAGAGCTGGTGGCTTAGCTAATCGAATGCTTTCCTTAAATCTAAGAAAATAAAATTTACAACATTACCAGACTCAACGCTCACACACATATCATGATAAAATTCTGAGTAACGTCGAGCATGACGCTGTGGCCCTAAATCCGTGTTGATGTTTAGTAATGTAGTCGTGTTGATCTAGGTGCCGATTTACGTTAGTGTATATAATATGTCCCAGCAGCTTACAAGCCTTGCAACTCAAAGATATGGGTGTGTAGTTTGCTACATAGGTTTTAGCTCCTTCTTTGTGAATGGGAACAACATGAGCTGTTTTCGACTCCAATGGAATCATGTGACAGGATAGACTCTTCGAGAATTTTCCGGGAACAATTTTTCAGTGCGTGTGCCGAGAGGTTATCAGGGCCCGTTGCTTTCGAGGTTTTTATTTCTTGAAGAAGTTTTCGGATTCCGTTCACATGTAGGTCAATTCGAGGCATCTCGTCACGAATTAGGTTTGATAGAAGAGGGGCACTTACGTGAGGTGTCGAGTCACTAAAAGCTGATTTAAAGTGGTTGTTAAAAATGTTTGCCTTGTTTAAGTCTTCGTTAACCAAAAGATCACCATGAAACAATGTCAGGATAGAGAGTTACTGTCAGTTACTATAATTACGATGCGTAAACTCGGTGTTTGCGTACAAATTTCATGGCTGACTAAAACGTTTTGCATGCTCACGTGGTGCTAAATGTCGCATCGTAGACTTTATTTTTTTAGTTATTTGTGTTCTTTGCCTCCTCATTGGCTGCAGGCTGCCCCCGTATAATTCGTTCTGTAAGTGTTCTGCTGGAAAGTATATGCGCTGAGATTCTTGAAGTGTGCACTGTCTTTTTATGAACGAAGGTCAAGCGTTTACTTTTCTGCAGAGCACGCACTGCAAGGCTGACATATATAGCGGTGACGTCCAGGAAATCACAAGACGCCGATTGCCTTTAGGCCCCCAAGAGGCGGCTTGGGCTGTAGGACGCTTGGCGTAACGTTCACTAATTCAGAATTCCATCATGGATTGCATTCTCGACCCTAAAAATTATAAATTCCTCGCGATAAACCACTTTCATAAACCCCTCCGTGCAAAACAGCGTGCGTTGCATCATCTGGGAACCAGTTGGCCGACAAGCGGAGTGCCATGGTTTCGGTCTAGATCGACTCTTCGACGAAGTATACCTGTTCCGAGACTAGTAAAGCGTACATCATAGGAAGCATTTTTCTCTGCTCTTTTTGCATGAGTGTGTCGTAGGTGTCTTTCAACGCATAATTTCTAACCTCTGAACTAATCTCAATGCCAAATCAAAACCGAAACTCAGTGGCTAACTGATACCCAGAATGCATTGCGCGGCGACTCGTCACCAGGGGCGCTTTGATTCTGGAAAAAGAGGGGAAAAGTATGGCTGGTTGGTTTGTGCCTTCACGCTGCGTTTGTTCTCCTGAAGAGCAGCTCCTTTCGTGTGGGGAAGCTGACCCGCGGACTTGGTTCAAAGCTCGTAACGTATGAAGGTATGAAGAAAAACGCAATATTACACATTTAGTGACAATCGGGAGATGAGATCTTGACCTGGTTTTCGAGGCTCTAGAGATTATAGGTACGTTCACACATAGAGCGCAGCGCAGTAGCGGCGCTGATGCTGTTCCAAGTTGTCGGCTTAGCAGCGATGCATCGGCGCTGTATCACCGCTGTTGGCGAACTCCTCGAAAGAGCGGCGCTCGAAATCGGCTCTTTTCTGTTGTCTACTCGCGAGCAGTTGGGGGCGGATAGCGCCACCGGCGTCACCGCCTCCATGGACAGCGATGAAGGACCATTTTCGAATGACGGTCTTTTTGCGATTGCGAAAACTATATGTTTTCGGGGGTGGTGGGAAGAGAGAAGAGGGGTCGGCGGTGGGAACAGCTTTGAGTGTGGCGGCCTGCCCCCCCCCCCCCCCCCCCCTATCCGGTTTAGAACCTGTAGGGGCGACTGCCCCCACTGCCCCCCCCCCCCCCCCCCCCCCCCCCGGTTCCGGAGCCCCCGATATAAAGCTTGATTGTATATGAAAGTTCGTGGGACCTAGACCTGATATTATTAACCTCTTAACGTTACGAAGGTAGCCGTGCTTATGTCAATGAAAAACAATGCAGTTTTTCGTTAGACATTTTTTTATGCCAGGAAAGTTCCAGTGTATTTCAGAGATGTTGGCTGTTCATGTGATCCGTGAGTAAAACGCGTGAAGCATTTTTCCCCTTGCATTTACCATGAACTCTACTTGCTCGTTTTTTGTTTTTGTTTTTTTGTTATATTTTGATTAGTATTTTTACGAACATACTAACACTCTCCAAACTCGATTTCGCAAAAATTCACCATAAATTTCTATCTTGCTCCAAGGAGATACCGATTGGTTAATGCAACAGGTTGTTCTCAAATGTTGGAATACGGTGCGTCCGTCTTGCCACCCAAGAAAGCATAAAGAAGCAGATCACATACACACACAGGGAAAAAGTATCAAACTTTATTCAAAGGAACATGGAAGGAACCATGAGCCACTCGATACAGGATAAAATATTGCGTCGAGCTGGCCAATCATCTCCAGGGCTCTCATGCTATTTCCATGGCTAACTTTCCTGGCGAATTTTTATTGTTTACAAACATCAAATGAAGGAAACTGACGCAGCTCTGACGTCCATTTGAACGAGTTTCTATTCTGCGTCAATGTAAACTGCGTCAATGTGCTTGCACAACTCTCTCCACGGAGGCGACACAGAAAGCCACCATAGAGGGGCACCTTGTGAGTGAGCGTTACAGCCGATTGCCTACCAAGAATGACACCATATGTAGAAGCGGGAGCAGACAGGTACTCCAGACAAGGTCAAGTTCGAACGCGGCAGACCAGCAAGCCAGCTCCGAGGGCGCACAAAAACCCAATTTCCCCGCGTCGATAGGATGGCTTAGGTCCGTCATCGCACGCTGCCCAAGGCCGCCGAGTTGCTTGCGATCGGTCGCGGTGGCGGGCGGCAAGGGCACGAAGAGTCATAACGAAACGCAACCAAATGGATATAGAAGAAACCCTTTCGCTTCTGGAGTGGAAAGGCTATTTACTCTCACTTTCCTCGTGGCCCCGGAATAATAGTGGAGAGGAGCAAAAGGTGACTTCTTCCTTCTCCTGCTCCTTCTCCTCCTTTCGGAGGAGTTATTTCTCGGAAGCTCCCAACGCGAGACCGACGAAGCAGCTGGAAAGGGTTCAAAACAAGCTTCTACTTTCCAGCGTGCCGTGTCGCCCGTGGGGGAATTCTGCACTTTTTTTTCCCCCTCCGCTGGCGAGTCCGACTTGGGTCGTGTGCGTGCGTGCAGTCGATCGCTCGGTACCGCAGCGCGAGAACAGCGTGTGCTCGACAACATCGTCGTCAACGCAGGAGTGTCGGTGCCGTATTTGCTCGTCGAATCGTCGTCGTCGCACGCGCGGTGAGTAGATTTTTGCGGATCACACCCTTAATCATATAGCCGTCTGGTTTTCGAGGATCTTGATTGTGGCGTACAAACAGCTGACATTGATGGTGATGTATATACAGTACCGATGGGCGTCCCTTCGTGCCTCTTTTGTGGCAGTGTTTTTGAGTTAGTGTTTTTTCTTTCGTGGAGAGGCCGTTTCGTCATGGGCGTTTACAAAACAAGTTCCGGTTGGCAGGTGGTCAAGCACTCCCCGCTGCGCGGGCTCGCAGACGAGGCATTTTCGATATGCGTGTTGTTGTTTTGGGAGGTGCCGTATCGAAGATTAATAGTAAGCGAGGCCGCGTGTTTTTTTGTTTTGGTTTTTCTAATGATGTATGGGCGACTGCGTGAAGCGCGTGAACGTCTAGCGTAATCCCTTGGCTAGAGATATAGTGGAGGTTCTTGTGTCTGTTTTCTTTTATCGGTTTGTTTATGTAAGATCTATGTATTAGCTGGCAAACCCAAACATTGAGAAGAAATAATAAAAACAAATAATTAATTTAATTATGAAAGGTCACATGGCTCCCATGTACCAAACGCTGTCAAGGTCAAACGGGTTGTGTCGATAGAAATCTCCGTGGTGAGACTCGTTCAGCAGAATCTTCGAGGCCTCTCATTTTCATCGCCAATAATTTATCTTCTACATAGAAGGCACATCTCCATCCGGAGCCGAATTAAAACGTCAGCGGTTTTAGTAATAGTCTGTCACCCCCAAAGCAGCATCCTCTACCCTGAGTAGTAGCACCGACGGCACCTCTAATCTTCCACTACACTTCGTGCATGAGTAATTCACATCGTCCTTTTCCCGACGTTACGTCTTCCCCACTGCGCCCCTCAAGCACTTCGAGTGGCCGTTCTTCGCGCTCAGCCTCTCCTTTTAGGGAGCGGAACGACCCCCTTTTTCGCGACCGGGGGCGTTGGTGGAGTCTCAAGAACGCGACGCCGACAGTAAACAAGCGTACCCGCGCGCGCGTCCCTGTCACCTCGCGGCTCGCTGTCAACTTGGGCCAAGATAGAAAGCTTGTGTCCGCGTACATGACCAGACGCATGGACCTGAATGCACAATGATTGCCTGCCGACGAAGTACCTGCCGTGCACGTCGTGCGAGCGAGGTGTGTGCTGGGGCGGTGGACGTGTCCTTGAAGACTGTCATCGTTGACGAACAGCCTGCGTGGCCTGAAGGGGCTGGCGCCCTGCCGAGAGACACTCGGGAGTTCATTGCCAGTGTTTTGGACGAATAACTTGAGAGGGTGTAGGACTTCGAAGCCGATGTGTCTCCCCCCCACGTGAATAACTCGCGCGCCACGCCGCGAGCGCGACAACTATACTACGTTCCGGGCGCGGCGTGGAAAAGTTCAAGGTTTTTACGGCGACGTCGAACGAACCGGCCCCGAATGGAGGGCGTCCGGGGAGGAGGGTGTTTGCTTTGACGAGTCCTCGGAAACCGGGATTGATTGTTTCCGAACTCATTTATACGGTTTCCGTGACTGTCATTCTTTCGCGCGATGTGATCGACTTGTGACGCGATCGAATGATGGAGCTGCGCCGATAGGGGACGGGCTTCTTCTCTTTGGTTAACTGTTTTCTGCGTGTTCGGATTTTTATACCGGAAACGCTGTGTGCTGCTAATTGGTAGAAAATATTTTTTTAATAAACTTAGGGTGACTGTGCCCTAAGTCTATTAAAGCCACGGTACCACTATATTAATACATCATACAAAGGACAGTTTGAAGACACTGTGCGAGGCATACTTCTTCCTTGTATAACAGCTCTGTTACATTAGTTATGCAAAAACTGTCTGGCGGTATGTTAAAGCATGTATAAAGCAAACATGATTCGAACATGTTTGAAGCGCAGATAATTCCGTCATCATGACTGCTGCGAAAACCGTGTATTTTCGTACCATGTCTGAGCAGTGCTTAATTAAGACTTGTTTGGTTAACCTCGAAACAGGCCCCCCCCCCCCCCCCTCCCCCTCAGCTTGCTTCTCAAAGCATGTTACGTTTGAAAAAGTAATAAATGAAAAATAAAATAATAGATGCAACTAGTGTCGCGAATATATGGACCAAGTATACGACGCCATTTTGAGGGCACTAATTACATGTAAATTTAGGACAAAACCAAGGTCATCGCTTTCAAAGTCATGGTGACCATTCAAATACAACGCATCAGGAATCCTTCCCTCGATCAAGATCCACAATGCGTTCAATAATAGTTATACCAAAAAAAAAAAAAGAATGCCTTGTTTTTAAATTAAATTGGCAACGCACTGAAACAACAGATCACGTAATGTGTTCAACCATATGAACCAAAGGATGTCTTTGCAACAATTAATCGTGTTTAGATCTCCTAACCATATTTTTATGCGGATAAAAGTGTGCACACCTCTCGGGGAATGTTTCCAAGACTGCAGTGAGATACATTCTGTCTTCTTGCTTCGTGCTAAGATCATCGCAAATTGTCGAAATACCGTTGGGGTGCCGGTGTGCTCATCCGTCTGGCACACCTTTTGAACACATATAGACTTCCGGCCTCGAGATCGTGAAGAATAGTATACATGCTGACGATTTGTTCCACAGATGCTAAAGTGAGTAATGCACCTCCATTTCCCTTCATTTTTTTTTTTTTAATTTTTTATACACAATCAAAGGAAAGAAAGGGAGGGAGGGACTGCAGGCTCGTTGAAGTTTTTTTTCCAGTTTCAGACGGCGGGAGGAAAAGTTCCTAGCCTTCTCTTTCTATCGGATCCAGTTTTCATACGAGATGATCCCCCTTTCGGGGGTTGTTCCAAAAGATTCGCGACTGTCGGGGATGCCACCACCAGGTGCGTCACGTATTACGAAATCGGGCAAGGAGAGTCCTCCTACTAAAAAGCCACAGATTTCCCTGAACCGCCTCGTGCGCAGGAGGAAGCACCCGAGGCAGATAAAGAAAGCGACCTTCTCTTTCCCACCTCCTCCTCCGTCGTTTAATACTCCTGCTGCTCCGGCATTGCGTTTCTCGGCATACGTGTCGTGCACATAGATGACGTCCAGGCGCTCCTCCGGCGGCGGCGTCACCGCCGAGAGACGCGAGAAGAACAAGAAAGCAGAGGCGTTGAGAGCCTCGTGCCAGAGCGTACCAGTACGCAGGAGGACAGAGCGACCGCGTCTCGCTCGCAAGACACAAGCCCAACGAGCCGTGGTACCGCCGCCGCGACTCTCGGACAGCCAACGATTTTTCCTCCGCTGAATCCAGAAGAAAAACTGCCGAGGCAGCCACCACCGCGGTACTACCTGCCTATATGCTCGCTGCAGACCGCGTTCTTGGTTGGAGTCGACGAGCGCGCATGACCATGAGCTTCTGGCATGCTGTGGAAACCGCGTGTATGTATGCGGGGCGGCGAGTGAGTGCACGCAGTGTGTCCGCCAAAGCGTGGAAAATGACTCTCGATAATGCTTCCTGCGGTTCTTTTGCTTGTTCCCGTCTGCTGCGTCTTGGCCAGCCAGCCGGCCGCGTCGATCTGCATGCATTGCGACCTTCCCTCCTTGGCACCCTCCTTTCCTTGTGGGTTTTTTTCCCCCGGAGATGTCGGCGCTGCGGCAGTGCATTGTAAAGAGTCCCGATAGCTGGGCTGGCTACCAAAGTTACAGCATATCGCCCAAATGTAGCTACACTTACGTAGAAAAAAGAAAAAGAAAAAAGTGCAGTTGTGCACATATCATTTATACCATTTCAACATGGCACTGAGATTTCATCCTTTGGGCTAAAATAAATACCCCCCCCCCCCCCCCCCCCCCCCCCCCCGCTCATCTAAACCCTGACGCAGCACTTGTATTCAATCCGTGCCTCCTGTTTGCCCCTTTGAGTGAGATTGAAAATTCAGCACTCGGAGACCTGAGGCGTTGACAGGATTCGATTCCCGTGTACCTCCTCACCCATGTTATGTACACCGCATCTGCGTTTAACGCTGTTTTTTTTTACATTTATTGTTTTGGTCTATTTACACCTACACCTATAACGTGCACTGACATAGGAATAATGATCTTATTGGCGCACTAAACATTGCCGCGTTAGTAGAAGTGTACGGTCAACTCTTCTATGCGAATACGTAAGGCTGTGATACGTTTGTGCGTGTATGTTCATTCCACATTTTTCGGTGTGCAGATGCTTAATGTTGTGTCTTTCTTTACTGCGTAAGGTTAGGTTATGTATCGGTCGCTGACAGGGCAAGAAGCACGGGGCGTCTTTTTCGGGTGTCCAGCCTCCAGTACACGCTTGTTGCCTTTCGTCGTGCTTTGGTTGCGTATGCACGATCGAAGCTCACGAGATGCCGAAGCATTGTCGAAGGTAGGTAGCTTCTGCTGGAGGCGGGACAACTGAAATACCTCCCCGTCTCTCTCCTCCTGCTAAAGGTCGGATCATAAAATAGTATAATTTACTCGACATTGCACTTCGCCGTTCTTCGCATCAGGAAAACAGCTAATTGAATGAATAAACATCCGAAATATTATTATGCCGACCGAGTAAACTGTTTTAGTTATCCATATTTTCATTCGTCCGTGGTGAACGCACAAGGACGTACAGCGAGCTTCTGGGCATTAAACTCTCGAAGCCAGACACGCGTTCATAATCTTCGTGCCATTAATATGGCAATAATCGTAAGAATAAATTATTTCGACAGAGTCCCGCCAAAGACTCCAGGGTACCTTTGGGACACCGCCTAACATGCACAAAGAAGGACTCGACAACAATTCGAACCTGGCCAAGAATTAAGATAGTTCGTCGGGCGAACGCCGTATGAATGTTAGTTGGTTGCGGGATCAAATTTCATACTTCCCGTGCGCGAAACACTTTGGCCCTTTCGCATTCATCGCCACGTTTCGTCGGTTACGCGGATTCCCTTTGGCTCGGGGAGGTTTTCCTCCGCGCGTGCCGTCCCGTGTTTGGACGCGGGGTGGTGCAATGTTGACGTCGTCCGTTTGTTGACGCAGTGTGCTGGTGGCCTATGGGTGTAGAGAGACCGCGGATGCTCGCCCCGGAAAGGAAGCTGTCGGCTAGGAGACGGCGGGAAATTTGTGAGAGGGCACGAAACTCGGGGTGTGCGTGCGTTTGTTTGTGTGGGGCGACCGCGGGAGAATGGTACGGCGACGAACTTGTGTTTGCAAATGGCAGCGAGCGTGACGCGGGATTTCCAGGCGCGCGGCGGAAACCTGCGCCTGTTTAGCAACCGTCCTCGAACGTGCCATTCATGTTTCCTCGATATGTCATTGCCCTGCACAAACGCAATCGAGTAAAAGTACGCGCAGCGAAAACATAGCTTTTATTTTATAGGGAATAGCGTAGACTTTCCTCAATGTGTTCTTGATTTGTTTATCTTGCGGTATATGTACGCGCCCTAACGTGGCTGTAGATTATATATCTTCGCTATATCGATAGCGAAGTCAAGGTAGTCAAACTACCGTTTTATTCTGAATGTATGATAGCTGGACGCGGAGAAAATTCTGTGGCAGAAATCATAGGTGTTTCGGACGTGCTCTTATGTGTAGATTAAAATCTTGAATTCGCATCACTCGTTTTAAGAACGCTATTTACTGTATGGAGTGTACATTGATTTAAAAGTCACTGCGCTAATATCGCGGAAACTTTGGTTCAGTTCACTGGCGAACACGGACTATACTTCGTTTCAACATAAGTCTGAGCGCAATCAAAGGCTAGAAAACATAAAAAAACTCGGACGGAGGCTAAAAGCGCCAGGTCACGGCGTATTCGCAGCGCTTGGTTGGTTGAACAGGTTGATGACACATTCGAAGTGACGACTAACACAGTGACGTTGCGCTCTTTTTATTGACTCCATCGGCTCATAATGATGGCTGTGCTTCGACTTATGATGCCACGAAGTATGGCATTATTGCATACAGATGGTCGCTGTATAAAAACCAGGACTCTACTAGGGACCAGTCTCAAGTGGCTCATCTCAAAGTAAATTATAGGTATTGCCAAGATCGGAAGCAGAATAAACAAATAGCTAAGTATATGGTCCCACGCTAAAATTGGTACAACCTCAGATTTGTTTTCAGCGTTTCACACCGCCTGTGGCTTCACGCGTGGTGTCGCTACAATAAAATCGACGGAACACGCTACCCCAGAAAACCGCTCGGCCACGCGAATGTCCTCAGACAGAACGCGAGGCCGACGACCACGCTTGGCGCGATCTATAACCGGATGCCACAAACAACTCGGGACAGATCGAACCCACAGGCACGACTGAGAGTTTCACGGGAGACGAGTTCACACGTGCAGGGTCAGCGGTGCTGCACCGTCGAGGCACTTCCACTATATAGATCGTCTCCACCATAACCGAGCGTGCTTGCAGGCAGCTTCTTGTTTGCTCAGCTTCATTTCTCTTTATTTATTTTTTCGTGCGCGCAGGCGCGCATTCTTGCGTGTGCACGAAAAGGATGGGGAAGGCGAGAAAGAGAGTACAAACTTGAAATGAAGAACGAATGTTCTTCGTCCTGGACATCCCCTATGGCGAATTTGAGCATAAAACGACCCTCGTTTACTTCTCCCTATATAGTCCCTGACAGGGTTAGAACGGCAGGTAGGAGCTTCAGTTGTCCCGTCTCCTGCAGCGCGCGGCGTCTCGGGCCCCTTTTTGCGCTCGCAAGCTGCCAAAGTACGGCAAAAGGCATGAAGCGCGTGCTGGAAGCCGGCCGTTCTCATTCTGCCAGTGACTACAATGCTTATCGCCTGGGCAAAAAAAAAAAAATCCAAGTGAGCAAATGCGCACGCTCAAAACGCGTTCCTCAACTTTGTATATAGACAAAAAGAATTATTGGAATGGTTTTGATCTCGATCTGAACGAACGCGACTCTTACACTCAGCGGTGCACCAACTTGTTATTGAATGGGGGGGCAAACCATACCCCCCGCCCCCAGGGCCGGGGGGCGGTGCCCTTGGTATCCCTTGGGCGCCGCCGGCCAGTGTTTGCCCTGCTTAGTGGCGGCTGTTTCGGGGGGGAAGGGGGGGGGGGGGGGGGGGGGGCAAGTAGGGCAAAACACATACCTTGCCCCCCCCCCCCCCCCCCAGTTGGTACGCCCATGCTTACACTCGTACTTCTATCCACTCTTCAGTGGAACTTCCAGCCTTGTGTTACCCGCGTCGCGATCAGCGAGTAGGCGTTCGAGCTGGGACTCGAGGAAGGCGTGCAACGTATGCTATCGTGACAGCTGCTCATGCTCGCACGATATGGGGCTCCGCCACTAAACACCTTCCAGGAGCAAATGACCGGACACGAAGCTCTCGTGGAGTGCCTCTGTCGCTCTCTCCTGGTCGCGTGTCGGTCGCACCTCGGCCACTGCCGGTGCATGCCGCAGCAGCAGGGTTGAGCGACCCAGTATCAGACACCTCAGACACCGGTTGCGCGTTCCCCCTGGTTCGTTGACACCCGATCGGACAGTCAGCCGGCACGCAGATCGTTGCCTAGCTGCCAGGCTCTTCTCGGAGGAGAGGTTCCGAGCACGTATACGCGTGCACCTTCAGGTATGCGAGGGAGACACCGGCAGCATTCGGCCTTTCGAGAGAGCCATGGATGTTGCCGGGCAGGGGCGTATAGGCTACGCAGGCTGTGGTATCTTATTTAATGCGCACTTAGAAAGGAAGTGTGCATAGTGGCTCCGGACACATCCACGCTTTCAAGAAGGGGGGGGGGGGGGGGGGGGGTGGGGGTACACACGTCTGCAGTGCTATAGTGTTAAGAAACAAGTCACTGTCACCACCGCAGCGGCGTGGCGAGACAAAGTTTGATATATTTGAGTCTTTCAAGGTTCCGGCCTTTACTGCATGCATCTCATGTGAACTTGTTTAACCTAGAGTAACTATACACAGTTACTCCATAGTTTAAAAATCGTTGGAGCGCTCCTCCTTGCGGTCAGAGCCACAATTGAATTAAGAATTACCCGCTGCGCTATGTGAAAGAATATACAAAGTAAAGGATCAATAAGTAAGTGGACATTCACTACTTATGCATCGTTACCATATGTGTGCGTATATCTGATGCGAGGCTGTTCAACTCTAGCGGTCGGTGTGAAATTGGGCGTGAAGGAATCCTCCCTATATTACATTTGTTTTCATGGCGGCCTATCTGGATAATGCGATATTAAGTCGGCGTTCCTGGTCGGGGTCTTCTTCTCTCGATGCCGCAGTGGTTCCTCTCGGGCGTGTTGTCCAATTAGGCTAGGCGCACAGAACGTTGCTGCTCTCGATTCTGTTCGGGCCTGCAGCCGCCCGTTGTGAGGGGGCGTGGCGCACGGGAACCTGGAGCTTCGTCTCCGTGCTCCCGCGCCCGTGTATCTGTGTGGAATGTTACGACGAGGAAGTGCGAGACTTCGAGTAGGTCATGCGAGTCGATCCAGGTAAGGATCGAAATAGACAGGCCACACACTTCTGCTGCGCGGTCCTAGCTGTCAGGCACAATAAGAAAGGAAGCGACATCGAGGATCACATTTTCAGTTTTGAGTCCTACTTTGGCGTCTTTTTTTTCTTTTTCTTCGATAACCTTTTACGAGTGGTACGCATTGTGTTTCGAGAATAATATTTATCGGCGACGCCATCTCTATGTAACACCGCGGCGACCGGACGCGACGGTACAGAAACTGAGGTTGGCCTCAAAAAATGAAAAGACAAAGAGAAAAGAGAGAGAGAGAGAGAAAAGGGGTGGCGTGACATATTCTTCCGCCAGCTTCAATCTTCGAATCAGCAGTTTCTCACAAAACGTGACACCCCCGCTGCTATAAAAAGCACGACCGAGCTCTCGTTAAACACGAATGGGAATGCGAATCCAGTTTTTTCTTTTTCTTCGGCATTTCCTTCCTTTAGTTTTCATAAAAAAAAAAAAAAAAAAAAAAAAAAAAACACGAAAGCGGGGCAGGACTTTTTTGTTTTCTTTCTTCGACGTGTAATTCTCGTTGGACGCACTTTTACGCTGCTGAGTCGTTGAAATTTTATCACGGCCAAAATTTGTTCAGATAATTTCCGTGGGAGTCACGGGACCGGCATCACGCCAATCACCCCCGCCCATTCACACGCATGGCACCTTCAGTTTATATGCCCTCCAAAACGTCATTATTATCCCCCCCCCCCCCCCCTAAAATAATTAAAAAAAAATAAACGAGAAAAAAGCCAGCTAGAAATTAACAACTGCAGCAAGCAACAGCGACGACAGATATAAGCTCTTCTGGACCCTTTCTTGCCTTATGATTTTCGTCAATCGCCTCTTCAACTCTACCGAGGGACACTCAACCACCACTCTGAAAAGGAGTCGCGGTGGCTGCGGCGGGCTGCACGACGGGCTGAATGGAGACCGAAATAGAAAGGCGTAGTGCCGGTCGCCGCAGAGCGGCAGTCGGCGACGTGCACGACGCGGCGGTCCGCTGGAGGCGCCTCTCACGGTCGAGTTCGCATCTTGGCCAGCGGCACTCGTGCAGGTAACGACGCACAAAGGATCGGACATTGCTGAATCACCGTCGACGGCGCCGACGGGCAGCCGCGTAGAACTCGTTGCTGCTGCTGCCGCCACCGCCGGTGATTTATGGAACCATCGCCTCCTCCGCGCTGGTCCTCAAACCGCGGCTAGGTCGAGTGTGTTTACCAGCCGTAGCTTGCTGTAGGTGGTGGATTGAACTGCTGGTTATGGTCTATGCGGGGCGCCAGTTCGTCTGCTTCATGCACAGGGGTTGTGATGATGTCGGAACACCGAGCTCTTATTGGCTGAGTGAAATAAAATAGTGGGTAGACCTCAAGGCATCTGGCATTGAGCTCTACCCACTCTCCTTCGAATCAAAGCCATTCAGAACACGGCGTTGTTCTGACCTCGCCGCAATAAGACTCCGTGTTTGCTGCGCAGCATATATACTGAGTTTGATTCGCTATGTTTAGGATTAAAGCGTGCTCTTTGGGAACCATAGAGGGACCTATAAGATGCCGGTTACTCGCCACAATAACTGATGAAGCGAGATTTCTTTTTTTTTTAGTTAAATATTTAGAGTACGAACACAGGCCCCCGACCGCATGAGGTGCTCGAAGGCATCTGTTGCGGTCCCCGGCCCCTTATGAACATTGAGCAGTGCGTGGCGTCAGGGCCGGCACTACACCATCAAGCGCGAACTCCCGCCGTGGCCTCCCCCCCCCCCCCCTTTTTTTTTACTCCCCTATCTACTAGGTAGTTAGTAAACATATAAATAGTGGCCTGACACGAGTGTTTGTCAGACGAGAACTTCATTCCAAAAACGAACGGCAATCAAGCAAATAACGTCGTGTCAAACGCCGTGGCAATAAAACAAAAAAAAAAAAAAACGGTGGTGGTTGTTCATGTCGTTTATTTCTAGGGCTGGCCTGTGTGGCATGATTGGGCCTTTCACACTTAGAAAGTTTGCTAAACAGAGGCTTCGAGTACAACATCAAATAGTGCGGGCACGTGACTTTTTTTATCCACACTAATGGTATACACACTAATACTGTAAGGTAAAATTCAGACCATCCACACTTATGATGACCACTTGCTCATTGTCCCTGCGTACATCGTAGTTTTCACATCGTATTATAAGATTCGTCGTTCGCTGGAATCTTTCTATTATTCGCCGTGATTCGCGTCTCCGTGCTCTGCACAAAAGTGAATCCACGGGCCTTTTTTTTTTCTTTGTAAAGTGCGGTCTCTAAAGATGACAACAAATTCTTCTTTTTATCAAATAAGCGTGAACAAATTAAATCAGTTAGATTGTTTTAATGTGCATTTCGTGACTTACCATAGTTTTGTCGGAGCAAAAGAGGAAAATGCTGGCATAACTTATGGATTTAGCCACTTTTTAGTGCCACAAACTTTACGAGTACCAAGCAAGGAGTAGCGACGGAATTCGGTTTCAGAACGAGATTTGCGACAGAGTGAAGTCTATCTACCCCTGCAGGGGATCATAAATTCGTATTAAAGCGAATAACTATCGCCTCCCTCGTGGCTGGTGAACTTATTAAAACACATTTATCGTTTTGCTTTTTGTTTCTCTCTTTCCCCTTCTTGGTGACCTCTTTTCGCGACCAGGATATCTCCCGGCTTCTGGACGTAAATGCTGTTACCAATTAAAATGAAAAAAAGTCTTTATTTTTATTCTGAAACTACGGCAGTTTATTTTGGACAACAGATGTTACAAGATACCTAAGACTAATGGAGTATCGCGGTGCAGTTGATACTCAGTAACGTGTTTCACTAAGATACAAATAGCGATTTGATATGTAAACGCAAATACTCGAAAGTATATCTTTACTATTGAAGAGGGTTATGCGAACATTCGAATTTTTAGAATAGTTGGTTCGAATAATACGCTATTCGATATTCGTTTCGAGGTGAACTCTGCTAATTCGTACTTTTCGAAGCGTTGATTGCGGCGGGTTAGCCCCGCGAAGGGCACTTCTCACCAAGCGCATGTTCACTGAGGGGAAGATATACCCGCCGAGCTTGCGGGTTTTTCGGCTATCGCTTCCCCGCAGTGCACAAGTTCTCGGCGAGAGGCGCACTCCACGGGGCTTATTCGCCGCGATTATGCGGGAATGTATGTTTGGCAGCGATGTCTTGACAACCCAAGCTCATTACTCGTGCTTGTTCTCTTTTCTTCTCTTTATTGTTGTAAAGTTTAAAACTTAAGAAAGGATATTTGCATACAGCAAGCAGCTTTATAAATCGCCTCAATTCGGATAGCTGAGACAAATCTGTCATTTACATGCCACAGTTAATAAACATAGTCATATAAAAATTAACCGAGCTTAGAAGTGGGCAAGTGGAAGGTTGGGAACAACCTTCACCATTTCAGCTAAGCATTATGCACGGCATAGTGAAGGGCTTGGAGGGACTATTCGATATTAGATTCGAAAATATGCGGCCAGGCCACTTTTCGCTTTAAATTCGCTTTCAACTCAAAATCCCCTATTCGAACATTCCTACAGTATCGAAATAATACACTTATATGGCGATAATGCCCAGCTCTGGTCTCAAGTTGGTACGCGTTTTTTGTATACAGTTGCCCTATGATGACATATATACAGTCCATGCCCACTGCGGTTATTTTTATACTTTTCTTTAACTTTCAGTAATTATATTTACGCTTGCCTTTGGCGGCAGCGGTGGATAAGTTTAACAGGCGCTATTTCAACGTGATTTGAAAACAATTGCTGACTTAATGTTCTCGATGTAAAGCAGAGGTGTCTGCTGATCTGCGGGCCTACCGGCAGCGGGCAGCGGGCAGCGAGGCAGACTACGGCGTCGCAACCAGTGGCCGCGCATCAGCGTGTTTTCTCTCGGGTCGTCTATTATGATGATAAAAGCTGCGAGCCGAGCGTCGTTTCGAAGCGCAGGTCCGCATTGCAAGGACCTTGTGCTAGCTGCTCTCCGTGACTTCGCCACGACCGTCTAATCACACATTGAATGTTTTCCGCTCCTTTCAACTCGTTTGCGAAGTTTTGCGACGCGATTATAAGAATTAGCTGTTGCTGCAGGAGCACAACGCGTGTGTCCCTTTCTCGAGAAGGCCTACGTTATATACGCTCTCACAAATGATACGTTAAGCTTTCGCCACCGTACTTACGGCCGGTCTGCCAACCGCAGAGAATGATGGCGAGCGTCACGAGAGCGAGTGCTTTCCCGTTTCGTTTGTTCGTTTGTTTGCCGCTGAATAGGAGGAATGAAAAGAGCCGGGGTTTAACTGTCGGTGTCCAGCAGGATCTCGTGTTGTGGGCTTTCTTGAAATGAGTCCGGATATACGGGGTGTAACGACGCACAAAACGTATATGGACACTTTCAGAGCTCTTCAAATCAGAAGCGCCATTACTGTCTTTCCTATGCGTTATTTAGGGGCAGTGTTGAGTAAAATACATCTAAATCGTACTTCAAGTAAAGTACAAAGTAAATGAGACGTGATGTATTTTAAGTAAAGTATTAAGTACACTGGATGCAACGTACTTGAAGTAAAGTACAATAAATACAATGTACTTTCAAAGTAAAGTACAAGTATTTTAACACAATATTTCATGATGCCCTTTCATTCCCCTATATCTATACAGTAATTTTTTTAACTGGTGTGCATTGGTCCAGGGATACTAGGGTACATGACCTATTTTCAAAAAAACAGCGGCGAATATTTGATAAAGTGAAGTTGCCACAGCGAAGTTATTTTCAGGAATGGAGCCCAATTCAGTAGTCCCTCTTCTGAATTCGGCGCCCCTTGCACTGGATTGTTGCACACAATGGGGTTAAATGCATTAGGAGAGAGCATGACGTCAGCCCCGTAGCTTCCGCAAGCAATCCTCTTATACAGTAGTGTCCTCTCCTTAATAAAAAAAAACAAAAAAACAGTGAGTGTAGAAGCGAGCTGGTGGTAATTAATCACAATGTGACACCTGAGATTGGAGTGCAAAAAGTTAAGGAACTTTCAAATAGAAGGAAAAGACAAAAGAGAATGTCTCAAAACATTGTGACGTTCTCCTCCGTTGTCTTTTACTTCGACTTGAAAATTTAATTTTTCCAGACCACAGTCTCAGGTGCTACATTTGAGGAATGTACTTTGAAGTCGGGAATTGTACAAGTAAAGTACAAGTTTGCTAAACCTACTTGAAGTAGTACTTGAAGTACAATGTACTTCAAGCACTTCCCAACACTGCCCTAAGGGATACGGACAATATGGTTCCGGACAAAATTATCCCGAAATGAAAGTCTGGGCAAAATTGTCTCAGTCAAATTTTTGGACAGTAAGCTAAGCACGTTGCGAGGTCGAGACTATTTCTAAATTTCAGGCGTTGGGGTTCCCCGGATAATTCTTCGATGTGTGCGGGTCAAATGAACACATTCCCATTTTAGCTCTCCACTTCAGCATGCGTCGATCGTTTTTGGTCTGAGAAAGAAATCTTGACGTTTGTTTATCGCATTTTTCGCATGTAATCACTCGTGCTTTGCCACTGCTAGCTTTGCGCCTGGTGCACCTCCGAGTTTCCCACGAGCTTCAAGTCGTTCTAAAAATAGGTGATTTAGTGGTTTTAGATGACGCTCAATAAGTTTCAAATTGGAACCATATGTCTATTTTCACTAATTGAGAAGTTAATTCACGAATTTTAATTAATTAGCCGACTTATCGCAAAAATTAGCCACCCACGTAATGTTCCCCTGGCTGTGTAACTCACCTGCACAAACCGTTCAATATATCATTTATCCGTAACAAACTCGCCTCGCTTGCAAAAAAAAAAAAAAAATCCAACGAATAATTGTTATTTGTTTCCATTTATCTAGGGAAGAGATAGAGAACAAACCAGTCATTTACGAAGAGTGCGTAGTGAATAAGCCGAAGGTGAATACTCTCTAGACGTGACATTAGCATGTGACACTACAGGCATGACGTTTCACACTGACGTCAACATTCAGAGCAGCAATAAAGAAAAAAAAAAAGCTAAAATATCAAAGTCTTGCGCTTGGGACCATTTTGTCCCACGTACACCCCTCACCGAGCTGTCGTCACTGAAGCCCACACAAAGCATGCGTTTATGACAAGCCCACGCTGTTTATAAAGACCTGTCGTGCGAAAGCAGTGATGCAGGCCGACAGAATAGGGAGTTTTAGCAGAGCGATACTTCTGATAACGAAACCCGATAAAAACACGATGCATGCGCAAAGGCGTCGACGAAGTATCGGACATACCGTTATCGGAGTTATTGGAACAATCTACGAAAACTCACTAATGAAAACGAAGTGATGCCAGTGGCGGATTCAGAGGGGAGGGGGGGGGGGGGAGGGGGGGGGGGGGGCTGCTCGCGCGGATGTTTTGACCCCCCCCCCCCCCCCCCTGAATTTTAATGTGTAAAAATTTAGGGTGTGGAAACGGGGAAGTGGGGGAGGGAGTGTTATTATGCATATATATGATACGCTGACCTACAACTGAACCTCCCCCCCCCCCCCCCCCTCCCTCTGGAAATTTCTGCGTATGCCCCTGAGTGATGCTCAGTATGTGGTGCGCCAGTACACAACTTACTAAAGAAATATAGTCAAAAGAACGGTCAGACAACATTTGAAAAATTGTGCGATTTGTATATCTTGCCGAAGCAAAACAACACACACATTAGTCAGCAACATTCTCTTCCTCCTCCTAGGTGACATAATGTAAGAAGCATGGAGTAGTGCAATACTCGGTTCCTACTTGTTTATTCACCAGTCACACGACACGTGCGAGCAGCGGCTCGTGTCCATTGTTTCGAGGGACGCGACTGCTGACGTGGATGTTGCGACAAGCACATCTACGTTACCTGAGTACTGCTGACTAAATTTTTGAATGAACTATCGGAGTTGTTTCTTTATCTCTCTTGACACACGCACCATAAGTCCATAGCCTGCCTCCTAACCGACTACTTCTCGTGCACAAGCATTCGGCCATAAGTCGGGCTTTTGTTGTTGTCTTGTCATTTGGCCCTATAGTTTGAAGGGACGCACGCCGACGCCTGCTTCGAGACCAGGTCAATCGTATCTGCTTACTCACGGTGAACTAGAGTTTTTTCTACGAGAGCCACAGAATGGCAAAGCGTATTCAGCTACATATAAGTTGTTTATCTGCAAAGGTGAGGTGATCAACCTGCTGATTTGCTGTACTTACTTCGCGAAGATGTCAAGGAGGCAACGGGCTTAGGTGCCAGCCAAAACAGTTAAGGAGACAAAAAATAAGATGAAAATACAAACATAGATTATCCAAGTCGGAGTTGAAACCACGAAGATCGCCGAATCACTACGCTTGCTTCGCCGTTCTAGAAATCCGCCACTGCGTGTACCCATGTCCACACTCGTACACATATGGTTACCACAACGAGGAATGTTTCAACGATTGTTATACATCATATGAATAATTGTTCCATTTCCCATTCTTGACACATACAACCTCTACGTTTATCCCCAAGTACCGTTTAACCCCAAGATGTATACAGTTATTGCTTGCATTGTTTCATCTGAACTCGTATCTCACACGTATCTTGCCCATCGAATCGATAATCCCATCTAGAAATACGTTATCGCTACTAAAACACTCTTTCTTTGTTTATAGGAGGCGAAAATGGTGCAGCTTAGTTCTTACCGAAACGTATGATACTCTGATCATACCACAAGTAAACAGGGTTATCAGATGGCGCTACGATCAGTTGCGTAGTCAGGAATATTTTTCAGGGGCGCGCTGGGAGCAGTAAAAAGGGGGGGGGGGGGGGGGGGTACTCAGGCGAGGCTTATACCCCCCCCCCCCCTCCCCTTCTCTATGGCTGCGACCCTGGTTACAAACATATGTGATATAATCCTCTGTGTCTACCCGATTACTGCCGGAGAAGCTCGTAGAGCGTGCATTCACACCCTTGGCTTGAGGGCATCAAGAATGTAACTGATGCATGCAAAAGAGAAAAAGAAAGAAGCCCCATTGCGGCAAGTAGGGCAGATTGACGTCATGCGTGTCACGGTTCTCGCCCGAGAGAATGAGTTTGCGGAAGTGCTTCTGGCGTTCATCGGCGAAAGCGAGCCGAAAACGCGCGACTAATGCGTGTCCGTACATCGGCTTCCAGGAGACCGAGAGCGGAGGGACGAGGCTTCGATGCGTAGGACCAGGAGAGCCTGCTGAGCAAGAGACCCCCCTGCCATGCTGTGCGTCTCCCACCTCCTGGTGACACTGGCATTCGCGGCACCGCTAAACGCTGCGGGTAAGTCCTGGTTTCTTAATATTACTTCGATTATGTCAAATTTATATTTACGGAGTTATTTTTTTGATGAAATTCAGAGGGAGTTTTTCGGAGTTTAATTTTAACTAAGTATATCGAAGTTTTTTTTTTTCTTTTTTAATTCCCAATTTTTTTTTTAATCTGGAGTTTAATTTTATTGTATCCAATTTTTCAAGATCAAAAATAAAATCAATAATATTCGTACACAAACATACCCTAAATTCGTAAGAACTCATCTGTATCTAATTATGTTTCTCCAGCTGTGTTTGGCATTGGTTCCCTTGCTACTGGCTACATAAATCTTGCATACAAGTGTTGCTTCAATTAATGCCAACACTTCCAATGAATTAAACACTTGAACGTAATGTCGGCAGGAAGCATAGAAGTTCCAGCTGCCCTGCCCCTTCCTATGTAACATACAGGTTCATAGCTTTCACTGTTACAACCCCCCTCCCCTCCTCCTCCTCCCTCTAAGAAGCACAAATACTTAGTGTGTTCTTAACTGGAAATCGGAACAGTGGATTCTATCGTGACCCTGCAGTGTACAATGGCCCGTTGTTCTGAACGAACCTTTACGAGATAAACGCTAAACTTCAAAAGAAACTTAAGGGACCTCTCCTCAGGACCACGAACCCTGTGCTATCATAAAATTGATTCCTAAAACACCGTCGTTTTTGCTTTTTGTTGCTTTTTATTCTGCCATTGTAGCCTGAAATTCTGAGTTTTTCGAATCAATCCAATTTAATGAAAAATTTATCGGCGAGAGTTTTTTGGAGTTTCTCGGATTTATCTGAAAACACAATACCCTATTTATAAATATCTTTTTGGTAATTTAATTAATTGTTTTGAGAAATTAATTTTATTTATTTATTGATCCTTTGGGAGGGAGGATGGAACAGGGCCGCTGATTTGACTAATTCGCTAGAGTGTTCGCTACAATTATGCCGCTCATGCCTTGACATCTGCCGCGTCCGAGAATGCCATCCCGATGGGCAAAAAATATTTGAAATGTCACATCTTTAAAAAAAATATACCTATATTTATGAAAAAAAATATACGAAAAAAAAGCGCGTTATTTAAATGTAAATGCAATAACAAAACTAAAAAAAAAAAAGGTTGCAGAAAAAACGCGGAAAATTCCACGGCAAATTGAACAGGTTCAAGGAAGCGTCATAATCGGGAATTCTGACTGCCGTTTGTTTCCCATGACGTTATTTATACGGTTCCTGGTTTGCTGCATGAATGGTCTCGTTTCTACTGTGTGTCGTTTCCGCATCTGTAGGGTCGGTGTAGGCTCTAGTACCGTAGTACCACAAACGCCTGTGTTTCACTGGCTTTACATTGAAAAAAAAAAAAAAAAAAAAAAATCTTGGCAAGGGATGCACAATTTTAGCAGGGTGCAGTCAACGCAACAACTGCTCGGTCAACGGGCTCGAACCGCCTTCACTGCCGAGTTTAGCCTTAAACGTTTCGTGGAACGGCAACACTGTGATCACACGCTACGACGCTACTTCTTGAGCCATTGTAATCCAATCCAATCCGAGCGTTGTGTTTCTCGTGTTTCTGCGTGGTGCCACCAGCTATGTGCCGGAATAAGTTGTTTTTAGTTATGAGCTCTTTATTTTGAACGTAGGAACCTTTCTGGACGAGATACGGCATTCCTGCGTAAATTCTACCGAGCCGCCACAAGAAAGTGACCGTCCGTCTTGTGTGACCTCGAAACAACCACCTTCGCCTCCGTGCGTCGGGGCACGCCGCGGTCGCATTTGAAGCGACAAAGTGTTCCTTCTTTGGTGAAGCGGTTTTCCCAGGAATTCGACGCAATGTTCAGAAGATCCGTGAGTTTCGTCCGAAGCCACGTTCTGCGATCGTTTTCGAGCCAACCAGTTGTGCCCGTCACTCCCATCGTCAAGAACCCTGCTTCGCAAGGCGCGGGGACGATCAAGTTGGAACAGAGTACCGTGGAACTTCTGGAACGTCTGTCCCTCGTAGACTTCAGCAATGCGGAAGCCGTATCGCGCCTAGAAGAGGCTGTGAAATTCGCCAGCGTCATTATGAATGTGGACACTACTGGTGTTCGGCCGATGGTGACTCCGCTAGAGGACACGGTGCTGCGACTGAGAGACGATGTGGCCGAAAAGTGTTCTTCGGAAGACGTCCTCAAGAACGCCGCCGTAATCGAAGAGGACTACTTCGTAGCGCCTCCAGGCAACATCCCGTTGGAACCGAAGGCAAATTATGGTCTCGGGAACTCGTAACGCCGGTGATAGTCTGTAAATCAAAAGTTGTCATTGATGAACAATAAAACAAAAAGTCAAAACTTGGTAAAACTGACTTGATGTTCGTGTCTGCTTGTTGCCATGGGACCAGACCAAACGTTGCGAGTCTTCGTGCAGTCTGACGCCCTGTCTGTCGAGAGTGACAGGTCTAATTGCATGAAAAGAATGCCAGGTTAGACTGGTCTTCTGATTTCCGGTAGAACACCTGCACTATTTACGGTGTGTACTTCACTGTTTATAATATGTCACGTAAAAATAATGCCTCGTTGTCAAGGCACAAAGAGAAACTATGTTGGGGCCTGCCTTTGTAGTGTGGAGGCCAAGAATAGCTATACTAGGTCATGCTTCAATTTGCACTCTCTTACTTACAATTTCGTCGCTTATTGCATGTGTCTAGCAGTGGTGCCTTAAAAAAGGTAATGTTGGTGCCTGTGACAAACTCTAACTCGCTTTCTTGTTTTCCAGTTCCAAGTTTACAAGACACACCACTAGAGCCAGTGCTGGCAGTGAAAGGGGACGAGGCACTCATCGACTGCGTAGTAAAAGACCAAGCAAACTACACAGTGAGTGCTAGCGCTATCCCGGTACAACTTTCGTTCCATGCTACGTTCTGATTCTTCTTTTTGGTGACTGAATTCAGAGGCAGGGCCTCGCTTTGAATACGAAAGAACCAATGCATGAATATGCAACGAACGACACTTTTCATATCGACCCTCATAAACACACTGTGGTCAGCATGACAGTGCTTGTCCTTTTAAAAGCAGTGGTAACACAACTTTACGCAGGTGCTATGGAGGAGAGTGTCGGACCGAGACAGGGGTGCCGTGCTAACGGCGGGAAATGTTCGAGTCATCAGCGACGCCCGTGTATCAGTCCTCCATAATCCAGGTGAGATGGGGCGAATTTCGTTTTGCAGACCGGTTTGCAAGCTACCAAATGCAATCGGAATTTCATGCAAATGATTGCTGTTTTTTTTCTTCTTTTTCTTTGCAGAGCATAATAACTGGGTCTTAAAGATAACCGGGGTGCAGCCTTCAGACTCTGGTCGTTACAGTTGTGAGCTGAATACGTCTCCAAACCAAAGGATCACCAGGCTTCTCACAGGTGGGTTCAGAGAGTAATTGGGGTAACAAGAGAGAAACCCCCTTTGTGTGTATGAAGGTCATTAGTTTAGCCAATGAAAAGAATCTCATCTCACGAAATTTGGGGCTTAACTACCCCTGACCTCAAGAGCTAAGGTGCCTCTACCATACCCGAATAAATCTGCCTAGTTATTAAGCATTTTCAACGTTGTAATATTAAAGAAGCTACGGTAATGTTTGACATTTAGACTCGGCTATAAAAATGGTCACAATTTCTTCCCTTTCAGTGCTTGATGACGCAAAGCGGTCAATGCCTTTTCTTCTAACGCACAACTACACAGGTGAGCTCCTTGTTTTTCTGCATAAACAGAAACAGGGCAGTATAACATTTAAACTCTAGCACTACTATAGAACCTGACTAAATTAATTCCTTTTTCTTTTCTTTCTTTTTTTTTCAGAATGTTGCAATGAACGAGGAATCCCTCCAGAGTGCTTTGGCTACTGTACGCTGCAGGGCATCGTCACCGGCAGGCACAACAGCCCGAGGTCCTGTCTTGAGTACATTGGTGTTCTCACCCAGTGCCTAACCGGTACGTTGATTCGCCTACTATTTATGTGCGCTGAACTTCGCTTCGTTTATAGTGTATTGCATCTAGGGAAGCACGTGATACATCAATCTTTTCTTTTTCTTTCCTAGATGGCAGGAACCATATGCCCTGCTGTGAGGCACAAAACATTCCGGAGATCTGTAGGTCTGTCTGCATCGGTGACTATAGCTTATCAACAGTCACGGAACATTATACGTGCATGGACTACACCATGACCACTCTCGCCTGCATTGCCAATGGTGTCGGTGAGTGCTTTTCTTTTTCTCCCGGAGCTGTGTACGTTTAGGAAGCTTTGATGAGCAGTACTAAAGCTCTGCACACCTCTATCCATTGCACTTGTAAAACTTTTTAAAAGAATTACAAATTTCATTTGTTTAGCATGAGGCACAAAGCTTTTCGAAATGCCTAAGTAGAATGTTGCCTCTACAATCGGCTTGTCTTGCCAGGCAAACAAAAATTAACTGTTGAGTAGAAGGTGTTCTGAGCATATGCTTTACAACCAAAGTTTAAGCATCATTGACAAGGCGTGAAAAAGGTGTGCCAAGATCAGGTCTTAGGTTTGAATTAGCTTCACCTTGCCTTACCTCACTAGTATTTCTTTTTAAATGTAGGAGAGTTCAAAGCAGGCAAAGATGAATACTCAAGCACATTTCTGACATTTGTTTTTTATTTCGCAATTCATAGAGCTGTTACCTGGTGCTCCTAAGAACCTCCAGGTGGAGCCGGTGTCGCCCACGGAACTGTTGATTAAGTGGACGCCACCACACCAGGACATTGAGGTGACGCACTTCCGCATAAACGTCACCGAGCTGCAGAGCTTCGATCCTGACTCTGCAATGCCCAAAAACGAGGCAAGTCTCTCTTCCCAAACCACAGAACCCTTTGATGTGGCTTGCTCTGCCTCGAACATGTGGGGAGACCTGAGTCTCTTGTCCGATTATTTCAGACAGTCAAGGAAGTCTCCGCATCATCATCCTCAACACTTGAAACGACACAGGCATTTTCAGTCAAGGTATGTCTACAGCGCACCACATTGTGTCTGTCAAGGGGGAAAACAGCAAAAATCTGTTGTTGACAGGGAACTCTGCCAGCATCTGGCTAGAAGCAGTGAACTATGTGAAGTTGCTGCAATATTACTCTGCCAAATCCGAGGTTTTCTTGTGCTACAATCACGGTGGCTACGATCCAGGAGTCACTGATTCTTACATACAACTATTGTCCTTATAATAGTCTTTGGAATCCCAGTTTCACACCAAGTTAGCCTGGAAATTTTGTCATAATGAACTCTAGAGCCCTGCGCGGATAACGGTTTGATCATCTGCATCCGCAGACTTCGTATCCGGGTCCAAACTGCATCCGCAGTGTTCTTCAATGATTGTACTATCTGCATCCGATCCGCATCCGCATCCAAATCGCATCCGCGAAATTCGGGACCTCATCCGACCCTCAATCCTCACGTTCATTTTATATCATAAAATCAAGCATGAATAAAAATTTAAAAAAAAAAAAAGCATATGGATAGTATCCCCGTCTGCTTACCCTTGTGCAAAGAAAGAACTCTGTGTCAGAATACGGGGAAAGTAATTTTAGCATATTCTGTTTTATCATATTTATCAAATAAGCAATCTTCCTTCAAGAGATATAGTGCATTGCTGGAAAGATGATCGCAGTTATGAGCTTGTCTTGGAAGTCTGTGACACACTGCCCAGAAGATGCACTCAAAAAGAAGAAAATTTTAATATCTATTTTCCTTTTTGCTTTGTAAAACCCATTTCAAGCAGACACATATTTCATAAACATGAAAATTAACAAAGGACAGACTAATAACATTGTGTCATTTATTCAGGCCAAACAATAAAAAAGTAAGAGAGGAAAGGCGCTCACTCGCAGTAGCAAAGTACTCAGGTATATGTGGTAAGGTGCGAGTACACCACTTGGAAAATATCACAATATTTAATAATAGCAACATCTCCTATCGTTTTCAGTTTTAAACACGAACCCCCAACTGCATGCTCGCAACCATATACTTAAAAACAACTCAGTGCCAACTTTCGAGAAAAAGAAAACACACACACACACACAACATTTCACTTGTCAAGGTTGCTGTGTAGAAGAAACAGAATATCGTCAACATGGAGGGATTCAGACTGGTTTGCCTCTCTTAAATTAATACCCACTAATGAAAAGTCTCTCGCCGTCGGTAGACTTGATGCTGGGATGGCACGCATGAATTGCACTACAAGAATGAGATGCGGAAGTTCGTGCTGGCGTAAGTTCCACCACTCCAAAGGATTGAAATTAGTCTCCTCAATCTATTTGTAGGCGAAAAAGTCACTTGCAGGCTTCCACTTTCTTTTGACTTGTTTGTTTTGGGTTTTCTTTGCCCCAAGAATGTCTTCTGCTCTTTCCCTGCCAAACGAGAACACGCTTTCTCGGGATGACTGGTACTCCTGCATTCTTTACTTTTTCTAGAGACGGCATTTTTGGTGAGATAGAACATTCTAAAGCGGTCTTTGGTGAGAATCAAGTATTTCTTGATGTAAAGAACAATTTTCTCCCCTATTGGCACCCTTTTATCTGAGAGAGTAGTTCGCTCCTGCAATGTATTCGATGATGCACTTCATAGTATCACTCACTTATTCATTCTACATTGTGCGGTTGCACACGTTTATGGGCCGCCTCGGCAAAAATGTAGATCCGGATCTGTGGATATCCAATCCGCATCTGCAGCCACTGGCATCTGTATCCGATACACAATCTGCCAAATCTAATTAATTTTTATCCGCATCCACCGGTTTGCTGTGGACATCTGCGGATAATCTGCGGATATGCAGGGCTTTAGGGATCTGAATACCCTGGAGAGGTGCATAAATGATTCATACCCTACCATGTATCTAGATTGCAAAAATTTAAACTTTCAAGCATCTGCCAACACGAGGAGTAAACATTCTCTTCTTGCATCCAGGATGACACTAGAGCTCTGGATTCTAGCTGACTCGGTAGAATCATTGGAATCAGGAATTTACTGGTACTTGCTTAATTACAGGAAATGCTGCAGCTGTGAAGCATCTAGCAGCTTTATTTTCAACATTTGGTTTGCCATTTATGGCTTCGTGGATGCTTTATTCACAGTGGGGATTTCTTTTTTTTGTCTAATGGTTTGCCAGCTTTTTCTCTTCATTTTGATGGCTGGAGGTGTTTTTGGGCATTTTTTATGTTGCACCTATGTATATTGTTTGAAGTTGCGAAGCCAGGAATTTTTTTCGGTAGGTGGGGAAGGGGGGCTGAAGTGGCTGGGATGTCCACGACTTGGGAGGGGGTGGGGAGTTTGAAGGGTTCAAACTGTATGTGTATTTTATAGGGTCGGGCTGGGGATTTCTAGGGGGGTGGGGCGGGACTGGGTTGAAGCCCTATAAGGCCCTCCCCTGGCTATACTACAGACTGCTTGCATCCTAGCATCTCTATAAAATCGAGCCCAGACCCTCGAGTTGTTGTTCACTACTGTGTAGTGCATGCTAAAGTCTCCAAGCTATAGCTCGCAGTCATACTGCACCAACTAAATTTCTCGTCTACGGTGGAGGCACGAGACGCCCCCTGAAGAAGACTGACATTCTGCCATTTAAACGTACATGAAGCACAATTACTCATGGTCATTGTGCGCAGGTGGATGGGAACCAGACGACGTTCCACCTCCGCAACCTCAAGCCCGTCACGATGTACGAGGTGACCGTGACGTCGGAAAACATGCACGGCACCAGCCTGCCGACGTACGCTCTGCGCACGCTGACACTAAGCTCCGAGCCCAGCTACGACCTGCCGCCCCCCGCCGAGAATGTGACGAGCAGCGGCAACGAGAGCTCGCCCGCCATTCCCGACGTGCGGGGCTGCTGCGTTCAGAAGGGCGTCAAGCAGGAGCGGTGTCTGCGCACCATGTGCGACCCCAGCAGAGCCGATGAGACCACGTGAGTGGTGCCCGGTGCCCGCGAGTCGATGGCCACTTCAAGGTCACTTGTGGGGCAATGAGTTTGACATTGCCCATCATAACATCCATTTTTTGTAGAATGCAGTCATAATATAAGCAATGAAGGTTCCAAAAGCATGATACGAAAGCAATCACATTTGCCGCGTATTCGTGACAGCAACATATTTTGCAGCAAAGTGTGCGACAAATTTATAGGCTTAGCAAGAAATTGGCTAATCAGTAGGTGACTGCCTGCTAGGAACTAATACTTCTTATGGCCGGCAGATAGTGATACATCCTGGTGATTCTGAAAAGCATCCTCCATTTTCAAGATTTCGTTCTGGCCGTCTCGTTTCTAGTAGGTACCTGATGGCACAGTTTCTGAGACGAAGTATGGTGGCATAGATGGGCTTCTTTATAGATATTATGAAGTTTTATTTGTTTTTTCCATCTATACATATATTTCCACAGATTTGATCACTAATCTTGTCCTTGTTAGGTATATTCAATTTACAGTTAGTTACAGTTGAGCATGTGAATCATGGTTAGTAATCACCACATTGATTTGCAACTTTTTAATGAGCACACTGAAATTTTATTGGGGCGTCAAAGACCCACAAAGTACCATTGGATAGAAATTGTGGTTACAAACCCTTTCATTGTAAGTTCAGGTTTTTTAGAATTGTACTGAATGAGCAATGTTCTATACATCTCAACTTTGTTCTGCCTTCCAGAGCAGATGAAATGATAGCTACCGCAGCATACTGCAACCTCAGAGGCAGAGCTGGCCCTTTTAGTGACTGCAGACAGCTTTGGCCAGTGCCTGCTGAAATGAGGCCGGTGACGTCTCCTGGGGGCATAACAATATATGACTGCCATACAACCTACCCTAGTTGGCTGTCACTCTGTTGTAAAAATATCAGGTTCCCATCTCTCATCTTCTACATTCGAAGAGTCGAAGCTTGATAGTCTATTGCAATACCATCTCCCTTTGTAAAGCACATCTATGAGAGACATTATAAAGTGCTACAATCTGCCGTTGCTTCTTCCCGATGGTTTGAACATTCTTTTAGTGGCAAGGATTGGCTTAATATTTACATAGCCATAACTCAGGCCAACATATCTCCTCGCAGGTTGACCGACGTCATGATCTGTGCCCCGTGGGCAAACGTGACCTTCGCCTGCATGGCGGACGGCGTGGACCACACGGGATGCTGCCGCCGGCGCGGCCTTCCGGAAGCCTGTCTGGGCTTCTGCAAGGGAACCGTTATGAGGGTGGACTATCGCCACTTCCGCTGCCTCGAATACATGCCCTTCTACGGCAGCTGCCTCCTGGAGCATTACGGGGTCTTACCTGGAAACCCGAGGGACTTGTCCGTCACGGCCCTCAGCAAGAATTGGGCGGTGCTCAAGTGGAGCCCACCTGCGTGAGTGGCCTTTCTTGGTTCTTCTTAATTTCAACAATAGCAAGTAATTACAAGATCGGAAATTCTCTGCACCCCTTGTAGTCTTCCTGAACAGGCTTTCTTTGACCTGAACAAGGGAAGCCTCACCTCAAAACGTTTTTCCAGTAGAGCCTCTGCCGAAGTTTGAGCTTTACTTTACATTTATGACTTTTTTAGGGAAGAATTCTTATCGGTGCATTTATCTCCCTAGAAGAGGACAAGTGTAGTCGATCTGTGCACGAGGCAGTTTTGTGAAATTGAAGAAAACAGCCCTGTTGTGTAGCTGAATTAATGCGTGTGTGGCATCTCCACGAAGGCTATCATTTATTAAAAAAGTTGTATGTTGCCAACGAAGGACACTGCACTACATGAAAAAAAAAATTATAGAAACTCCTGTATTTCTTTATTCAGGTAGCGAATTAGGCTGAAACTTTTGCATTCGCCTGCCATCGCTGGCGCTGCTAGCGAGTTTCAGAGTTCTGCGACTTGGTTCCTTTACACACTACAACAAAACATTAAACATTTTCTCATACCGATCCTGTATATCCGAAAGAGTTTGCTTGAAGCAAGCGTAAAATGAACGCAGCATTGGGCAGCACCTTCATTGTTAATAGGCTTGCGTGCTAGCATTTTGTACACTCCTGATGGGAATTAATACGAGCAAGTAAGACCAACTCTGTAATCATCTTATGCATTGCAAGCAAGCTGGTGATATGTTTTTCTCAATGGTATACTTGTAAAAAGGGTGACCTTAACTAGCTTTGCACCAAGGCATTAGCAGTGCAGTACGACCTGCTTGTAGCAAACTACTGGCACAAAAAATACACTTTATGTAACAAAGTTGTTTTGTTTTAAATGAGAGTAGTGATACAGGGATGTTTTTTTTTCCTCATTGCTAATTCTCTTTAAGGAACGCTCATGAGTTTCTGCTTACTTTTGTCATTCTAGTAAACTGCCAGAAACAGTGACACGGTACGGGCTGTACTGGAGAAGATTGGGCGATGACTTTGAGCCATACTTTGCCGTGTCGAATGTCAAATCCCCCTACCTGCTGGACAGGATAGAACCCTCAAGCGAGTGAGTATTTCCTCTAACCGTGTAGAAAAGCAATGCACAAATTGAAATAACGAGTGGTATATTACATATTAAAATTTGTATTTTATTGTTTTGTATAGATGTGGACAGAAGGGAACAGAATGCATGACAACTTGTCGTCCGACCCGTGGTAGAACTTGACCACTGGCAGCTGCACGAGAGTTGTTTTAGATGTCTCTAAAGGCACATATAAATACATTTGTTTACTTTTTTTAAGTGGCATGAGCATAGTAGATGAAGAGTGCCTTCTACTCCACCTCCAACTATATGTTGGTTATTCTTTATCTTGCTGTATATATATTTTGTTATCCTATTCTCGTTAATGGAGCATGCTACCTGTCTTCACGGCTTGTTCTCTGTACTATTAGCATTGCCACTTGGTTAATTGCTGAGGCGCTATGATGTGTTATGAGTAAGTAAGTCCTCTGTCACAATATTTTTGTCCAGCTACGAGGTGTTTGTGGTGGCCGAAAACAAGTACGGGTCCAGCGAAGGATCCGACAGAATAGTACTAAGGACACAAGATCCTGTACCTGACAAAGTGGAAACAACTACAGGCTACAATGAAACTGCCTGCTGTGTCAACGCACGTGTCAAGGACATCTGCATGCCACTGTGCTCTTACAAGGTTTGTGATGAAAATATATTTAATGGTAGAAATCAGATTGCCCCTGAGAGCCAAGGAAGTAAGAGAATTGGTGCAGTGATGACCATCCTTACCAAGGTTATGCTCTGTGGATGATACAAAAGTATTGATTCGAATATCCCATAATGTACCTGGCTCAAACTGCAATACCATGGGTGGTTTCGAAATTTTAATACCATTTTGGAATTTGTGGTTAAAATTTATGCTAACAATTTTAATTTTATCGCGCATGTTTTTCAAGATGGCATGGATGCTAATAATGCAAAACTATCGATAGTACTATCGATAGTATCGATAGTTGCCAAAAAAATCTGACTATCGATAGTAAACAAAAACTATCAATAGTACTATCGAAAAACTATTGAAAATCTATGGATAGTACTATTGATAGTCGACTATCGGAAAATTATCGTTAATCGATTATCGGAAAGCTCGCAATAGTCGACTATCAGAAAACTAGTGATAGTCGACTACAGTAAACTTTCGTTTATTCAACATTGAAAGGAACTTGAAATTTGGTTGAATTATTTGAATGATCGTATTAAAAGAAAGGACAGAAAAAGGGTTAAAATTAAACTTCCTTTTATTGTCCAAAGCACTCACGGGTGGTCTGCTGCCGTCTGCACTTAAAACGCATGTCCTAAAGCATGCTCCAGAGGGCAAAGTAACTAAACATCACGTCCCCAAAAAATAACGCACCACAAAAAAAATAAACAACGAAAAACAAAAGTTTTACGAGCAGACCTTGGCGCCGGACAGCCAGACCGTCGGCAACCGAGAAAAAGAAAAAAAAGAAAGCCATTTACAGCTCCCTGTAACGCCAGATTAGAGCGCAGCTCTTGAGGAGAAGGATGGAAGGGTACTGAGGAATAGGTGACTTCCTGAGGTCACGTGGCCTCAGGGGAGGTGACGTGAGGGTAACTCTCATAACCCTCGTGAGGGTAACCCTTTTGAGGGTAACTAACCCTCGTGATCCTTGTGAGAGTAACCCTCGTAACCCTCACGAGGTAACCCTCGTGACGTCATTATAGAAAACTTCTGATAATGCAACGCACAGTTACGCCGACGCTGACGGCGATGCCGCTCAAGCCGGAAACAAGCGCCTAAGAGCTGTGCTCTAATAAAAAAAAAGAAAAGAGAACCCGCGCTTTCCGGCATGCAAGATGGACCGCACATGATGCTACAGAAAAGTGCTTTGAGAGCGCACGCTGTCTTCACGCCTCACCACGTGCTATGTTCTCTGCGCTACTTCACGCCAGATTGGTTGCGCTAGCTCGTGTCATTCAGTACGGTCCATCTCAGCGGCGTAGAGGAGCAGGCACATATTTGTGCACGTTTGGCTTTGAAGCAAAGGGCCCATGTTTCGCCGTACATTGGTGGTTTTTCTGCCGTAGAGCTGTGCAATGTAAGCCCGCGCGCATTCGCTCGAGACGAATTATCCGATGTGGAGTCTTCCCGAGTTCGAACTGTCAAACTTTTCGTCCCATAGAAATGTATGGGCGCTCACCGGGACTTTTGAACACGATTGAATTAAACGAAAGGTCGAACTAACCGAGGTCGAACTAACGAAAGTTTACTGTATCATAAACCTATCGATAGTGCTGTCGACAGTTTACTATTGATAGTTTTGCAGCACTAGTAGTTTGTGTCGCTCCCTCTTCTCTTTTTCTCGCTTTATTTTTTAAAATGGGACACCAACTAGCCCAAACACTTACCATCCCAACTTTGGTTCAGCTTTCAGTGATGACATAGACCCCCCGTCTTTGTCTTTGGGCGAAGAGAGGAGGAAGGGAGGCGAGAGGCGGTGCGGCAACTGTGTTCGCTCTAGTGGTGCAAAACTATCGATAGTAAAAAAATTATCGAAAGTACTATCAATAGTCAACTATCGAAAAACTATCGATAGTACTATCGAAGTCGACTATTGTAAAACGATCGATAGTACTATTGATAGTCAACTATCGAAAAACTATTGATAGTCGACTATCGAAAAACTATTGATAGCACTAGCGAAATCGACTATCAAAAAACTATCGATAGTACTATCGATAGTCGACTATCGATAGTTCTTCGACACTATCAATAGTTTTGGAAAAACTATTGATAGTCGATTTATCAATATTTCTGCATCACTAATGGGTGCACTACGGTGAAGTGACACCCTCGGCTATCGTTTAGCAGAGTGGCTCTTAAACGAGGGATCGCAGACCCTTAGAGTTCACAAAACCTTCGCTTGTCAATCAAGCGAAGCTATAGAACTTTTCTTTTAATGCGAAAGCATTAACTGTCCCATGGAGCGAGCCGACGTCATCAGCTTTGAAGCCGCACCAAACGGTACCTTAAATATTTTCTCCAAGTGAAGCCAGCTCCCAGCTATGAAACCACGCGAAAAGCCTAGCCAAACAGCACCTAGTTCTCCCGATCCTAAAGGAGAGGAGTAAAGCTGGCGGATTTCGGCTTCAGTCCCATTGGCTGGCACACGTCGACGAGGCTCCTATTGGCCGCTGCGCGTCAGTTTTAACGACTGCCACCCCATGGCGCTGCATCTCCGCGAGGCAGCGGCTCTACCGCACTACACCCAAGATCAGCACGCTGAAGACAGCGCACGCGCTCGACCATCGACGCAATTACGCCACAGACGAAAAAAGGGAACAGAAGAGTGGCGCGCATGCTTTCGGCATTTACAACTCCTAAGAAGTGCTTTGGTGTACCTCGAGCCTTTTTTGTCATGCATTACAATTTCGTGTGATGCATGACAATTAACACTTTTGCACCCTTAGTTGGCCACCAGTCACCTAGAGGGTGTGAGTTGCACTCTACTTCAGGTGAAAGAGTATCTCTAATAATTAAAACAGCTGATCTGATTCCTGCGGTATATATGATTGAGACCCGTGGCAACTGTTTATCCGTTTGCTCTACTGACTGGTTAGCTCTGTGGGTAGAGCGCTCCCCTAGTCTCGGAGAGGTCCTGAAATCGATCCCCGGACCAGGAGAATTTTTTTCAGTGGGCTCCAGTTGCTGAGAGAACATGAGCTGCATTCCACTCTAGATAGAAGTCACTCTATTCTTGCATATTTGTTCACCACCTTGGGGACTTTGCCTAAATTACTACTGTAAACTATACCTTCTTTTCATAAGCTCAACATTTCTCAAATGTTACAAAGTGAGGGTTTTGGGAATATTTTGCGGGCATATTATTTCGTGGTTTGGAGTAAGATTCGCTACCACAGATTTGCATGATTAATTTTTTGCAATATTTTACAAGTTGTGAAATTTTGAAAAATTAGGTTCTCGCAAAAATTAAAGAGGGGGTACAACGATTTCCGGACTTCGGTCAAAGATTTCTGGAATTTGCCCTCTGACATTTCTGAAGTAAAGAACAGAAAACTGATTTAGCCTGCGTGTTCTAGTTGTTGCGTAAAAAAAAGATAAATATTGGCATTTCGGGCACGCCTCATCTCAGTCCCAGCCTTCACGGTCACACCTGGTCCCCCTCCTAGTGACGTCATTCGGAGTGCCGTGTAGGTTCCCATGTGCTATCTGGGAGGACGCTTCCTCTCTCTCTCTCTCTGCTGACATTAGCGGGCGTTATGCTGCAGCTTAGAGCCGAGCGAGGTCACGCAATATTTTCGCCGTAGTTCCTTCGGCTGCCACTTGGGGCTGCAGGTGGGGGAAAAGCTAGACTTTTGCTTTGCGATTACGCGGCGGAATCGCGACATTTTTAATGAAAGGTGTTTTTTCTATCCTCCGGGACACGATAAACAATGTAAAAATTACGAGATGCAAATTCTTTTAATTATAAAATCGTTGCACCACCCCTTTAAGTCATTTACAGTACATATAAGGACATCTTGTGCCTTGTAATGAGGGTTTCGCGTTTTGCGATAAATGTTTAAAGATACAAGAAACACTCACTGACAGTACAGATATTCTTAAAATTGTCACGACGAAACGATCGTACGTTGGAGAGGAAGGTCCCCCGGTTTCTCTTGGGTACAACGTCTGCCTCCCAACAGATGAAGCTGGCGGACCTGCAGTACTTGAGCCCCCTGTGCCTGGACGAGATGCACACCCTGCTGCGCTGCGGGGCCGGCGGCCGGGACCACAAGCCATGCTGCCAGCGTTACGGCGTCAGGGACGAGTGCCTCTCCATCTGTGCAGGGGAGATCGCCCTCAGCAAGTACGACGTCACCGCCCTCATCTGTTCCCGGGACGTGGGGGCAGTCCTCAAGGTAAGAGCCAGCGTTCATGGAGGTAGGAAGCTTCTGGAGGTGACATGACACCACCAGAGGCCAGAGGTGTGGAGGGACATGTCCCCGACGATGACCAAAACCAAGAGACGCTATTGGACGAAAATGAGAGCTGTTGTCGCCAAGTCAGCTCTCTTTTTCGTCCAATAGCGTCTCTTGGTTTTGGTCATCAATGGGGGCATGTCCCTTTACACTTCTGGCTTCACATCTGGTGGCGTCATGCCGGCGTTGTTGGACGCAAGAGTGTATGGCTGCAGACCGAGGGATGCTCAATGTACTGGTGTCGGCTCTTCGGCAGATTACAGCGAAAATGCTCTTTCTAATTTGTGCACATCTGGCCCTGTGTGGTGAGGCTGTTGTGGCATTGAGTTTCGTCATTTCTCAATATGACGACGACGAAAGTGCTGGTGCTTCCTCATTGAACACCTTTGTGTATTTATTTGAGGTGATATCGGGAATTCGAGTTAGCACCAAAGTATAATGAGTTTTTTTTTAGTGCGGAAAGAAGACCAATAGCCAGGGCATCTCGTGAATAATATTCAAGTGCTTTTGTTCAAGAGGTACAGTATTTACCCGATTCCGACGCACCCTAAATTCTAACGTGCACCCAGGCTTTACGATAATAATAATAATATTTATTTGCATGAAAGCGTTAGTGAACATGCTGGGTGGCATGCATGTGAGGCTGGACAGAAAGGTTAGAACCTGTGCGCAAATGTGCCTGCCATCCCAAGAATATTGATTCTAACCTGCCCCCAGTTTCGATTTTGTATCCAATCCTAACGTGCAGGCAGTTCGTAGGTATATTTAAAAAAAGATGGTGTGCGTTAGAATTGTGTAAGTACAGTGTATATCGTCTCATCTATCATTTATTCTATAATCATATTTTTATCTAAACCTATTCTGGTTCTCCAAATGCAATACTAGCTTGCTTGTTGTCTTGCACTTGCAAACAGTGTTGGTGAGATAAATTTGTGCATCAGTTGAGTAGCTCTCAAGGGTACATTATCAGTGCAGTGCTTACGATTATAGGTAAATAGCCTGAGCGTGTTTGACAAACCCCATTTTTCCGAGTTTAATCTATTAACCTCGTTCAACACATTACCCTCAATACCTTTTACTCACTACACTAGTAAGGTGACACACTCATTTGTTTTTTTCTCTATCCGCGTGGTAATTTTCTGGCCAGATTTTGTTGTTTACACAATCATTTTTGGTTTTAAAAAGGACATAGCGTGAACTTTGAAGACAACCAGTATACATCCGGAAAGATTAATTGCGAAGTAAACCGCAGAGTGTGAACAAGGTCTACAGATGGTTTCTGGCATGCTGATCTTGCCCCATTGCAATTCAGTTAAATTTAACACCTTTATCTTTATATATATGCATCTTGCATATAAATCTTAGATAAAGGGTAAGGGTTTTTATATGCATCTTGCTTTTCCTCTTCATATTTGACTTTATTGTACTTTTTTATTATTCAATGTTAAATTGTTTATACGTTTGCTACTAATGTTGAGCCGTAAATCCCAACAGCACCGAAAGAAAGTTGGTATTGCACCCTCATTCCAGCTGAAATTGTACTTTGGGAACTTAGGAACAATCTAGAATATGCGGAGGTTTGTTTACTTGGTCTGGCCCAGCCTTTCGACAGGCTGCACGGTAGCAGTGGTGTCGTCAGCAGTGCTTACCTTGCTACCGCATGTTTTGCCCCTCCCAGTGCATGGAGGAAGGCAAGGACACCATCCCAACACCCCCCGAGGAGTTCCACGTGACTTTCGTGACGCCAACGTCGGTGCACCTCGTGTGGAACGCGCCTTCGGGCAACGTCAGTGTTGTCGAGTACCAGATCAGATATGAGGCCTTCAACGGCACGGTTCCCCCACACCCAACAGAATACACGCAGGTAAGCAGCTTAGGGAAAAGAAAGGAAAATCAATTACCACTAGTACTGCTATTATGTAGGAAGAATCAGAGTGATTATAAAATCAACTTTTAGCCCTTTTGTGTCACTGTGAAACACATTGTCTGTAAAAGAATATATCCAACAGATTGTCCGAAAGAAATTGGAATTGTTTGCACATCTCCCGCGACATTCCTACGTGGCAAAGAAGTTTCGTTGCAAGCAGAGATTGCGTAATGGAGTAGTTGGCACTGCGGCAGACAGTGTCAACGTCTCTGGGAAAATATGTGTTTATTAAAGAAGGAGTAAAGATTGTCTAGTGCGGCAGCATATTAGGAATATATCTTTTGAAGCCTACGAGTGGAATGAGGGTCGAGCAGTTGATCAAACGAGCCGTATGAGCTTTTGCGGCACATAAAATGGTGAACTAAAAAATTCTGCATTATGTGGGATAGGTGATAGTTAACCCGCAAAAAGAAGTAGCAAACGCTTCTAAAATGCTCAACCATTCCCCTTTTTTGTTTTTCTTCAATAAAATGCAGCTGCTACCACTACTACTCGATGTGTAAGGCATTTTGTGTTGGCATCGTTTACCCTAAATGTTCAGAGCAGAATTGCACGTAATATTCTTGTAGACTAAAGAAAGCAGACATGAGGATTTGTTTAGTAAACTTGAGTGTAGTCTGTAGGATGGGGCAACAGGGGATTGTTCATCTGGTGCAGGGGTCTCCAAACGTTTTGGCTATAGGAGGCCAGATTGGACACCTTTTGCTGTCTCGAGGGCCAATAAATAAAATATAAAAAGTAATTATTATAAATTAGGAAGAAATTAAAATGATTATACTAGGTAAGGATATAAATTTTAAAAAATTAGACGTTTCAGAGTGGAAATTTAAGAATACCAAAGGGGGATAAATACTTGAACTTTATTTTATTATGACACACGATAATTGGGACCCAGAAAACTTACCAGGCATAAATCAAAGCACATAGGAACTTTGCCATGTTCACGCAGGGCAGAAGGCTATACTCGTTTTTATTTCAAGAACCATAGTAAAAAGGTGCCGTTTGGCGTGGCTTCAAAGCGGATGATGTCTGTTCGCTTTATGGGACAGTTAATGCTTTTGCAATAAAAAGTCTGGCTCCTTGTGGAGCACTACTAATTTTTCCCCTTTATGTAAAGAATTAACATATATGTTGGCACATTTTAGATTAGATACATGTTACCTTATCAATACATGTTTCAAATGCCGAAAGCATCGCTTCTTCTGACAATTAAATCCTGTAAGAACTACTTCTCGCTGCATATAAACAATGTGCAAAACTTCCTTTTTTCTTGAAGTGAAAACGAGTATAGCGAGAATGATAGAACTGGGGTTACTCACAATATGCAGTAGATATGACAAAGGACAGTAGCACAATGTACATAGGAATGCAAAGGAATTTTACCACACGAGGTTACCCAAATATGAAACGGGGGACTAAGGATGGTGAGGCTGGTGATGACAATGTCTAATTAATAATATGACGAAAGGACACACTTTACTCGTATAAGCAGTTTTCTTTTTTTTTTTTTTTAATTTTTGTTTATGTTGCGGCGCCATTTCATTACGTGCACTTTTGCACCAATAGCAGAGGGCTTGCTGGAAGTGGGCCACGAGCCAGGCTTCATTAAATGGACCGCAGCCAGCCACGAGCCGGTCAGAAGACCTCTGCCGTCTGGGGTTTAAAGACCCCTGATTTAGTGGAAAGCATAAAACATACAGAGGACCAAACACAGACGCTCGTCACAAATATCATATTAAGAGGTTGTTTTGTTGCAGGAAGTGAACGTCACTACCACCATGGCTATTGTTGACAAGCTGACACCAAAGACAAGATACAGCTTCTATGTAACAGCAGCCAACGAACAGGGAACATCCGTTCCATCACTGATTGTGCTTCTAACTACACCAGAGAAAGGTGTGGATGAAAAAGGCATACAGAGTGAGTTTTCTTTTTCTGTCATTTTCATTCTATCCAGATTTTATTTCAGCGGTGCAATGATATATATTTTATATTACATTGCACCTAGGTATGAATATGCATGATTGCTTTTCCACTTTATTCTTCATATCACGAATCTACCTTTCCTTGATGGTTGTCCCTAATCCATATTTAGAAAGAGAGAGAAAGAGAGAGAGAAATAAATTATGTTGTGAAGAGTTTGGCAGCCTTAGAAACTGTGTTAAGTAGATATTATTTGAATCAGACCAATGCAATGACAGCTGCTAACATCTGTTTTCTCTACAAGCGTCTAATGCCTGGATAGCACAGATCTTTTGAGCTGTTTACCAGTCATCTAGAAGCTTCATTTATCCTGTCATGATTCTACTCCACCTTTGGATTTTCCCAAAATCAGATTTACATGTATAACACATTATATTTGGATTAATTTTTATCGTGGCTGTCTGGTCTGCTGTGGTATTTTACGTGAATAAATGTCTAGCACTCTGCTGAATTCCCAAGAAAAAAAAAAACAGGTAAAGCACTGACTCTCGACAAGTGTATTTGGGGTGCATTTATTTTGCGAAAGCAGGCTTTAGTCAAAATTATTACCTAACCTCAGCATAGTGAACATGATATGCAAACCTAGTTTGTAAGCATATAGGTATTTTGAGATTAATGCAGACAAAGGTGCTATAGTGTAAAGACAAAAGTCACCACATTCAGTAGTTTACAATGTACCAAGGACAAATTGTGTTCCTTTGAAGTACTGTATAATTAGAAAAGAGCATGAAGTGAGTTCACGTCATTATCTATTTCTCATATCTAAACCAACACTCACTGTGGGAACAACATCAATGATTTCACATCTCTAGTAGGCACATAATATAAATAGGTTTAGTGGTTAATTTACACGTATAGGCTCATGCATCCTTTAAAACCGCAGGCACAATCAGTCCGCCATACGGCGTTGACGTCCTTCACGCCGCTGTCGACTCCATCGCGCTCAAGTGGCTACCCCCGCTGCACCTACCGCTCAACTCCAACCTGAGCTACGTCGTTCGCTTCGCCCCAGTCAACACAACCGCGGACCAGTCGGCATGGATGAGCGTCACAACGCCCTTCACCTCCATCATCATAGGGAACCTGACGTTCAACACCCAGTACGCCCTGTCGGTCAGTGCCAAGTCTGGCGGCATGACCAGCCCCTCCTCTGAGGTGGTCCTGGCGTGGACAGACGCGGCCATCCCGGCCTTTGTCAACCTGCCCCTGGTGATCCCCAACGGTCCCATCATGGAGGGCATCAACATGACAGTCATGTGCATCGGGGTCGGCGTGCCCACGCCCACCGTCTCGGTGTACGTCAATGGGAGGCTCCAGGTGCAGCTCCATCAGCACCACGTGGCCATCACGGTGCCCAGGGTGTCCCGCAATGTGACCAAGGTGTCGTGCTTCGCAAGCAACGGGTACGGGCACGGTGCCCACAGCTCGGTAGACATCCACGTCATCTGTGAGTGGTCCCCTGTCTCGTTTTAACCCTTTCTTAGTTGGTTTGCTCGCATCATACTTAATTCAATGGTTCTTTGGCCATCGAAATAGGTAATGAGAGGTGTATGTATGTATTAAAAACAGAAAAGGACAAGTGAGGCTAGCTAATATATGGCCCCATGATGCAGGTACTACTCTAACACCCACTGGCTTGGCTAACTTTCGACCGAAAATCTTTTACAGCGAAGCTGTTATGCGCTAGGATCTGGGAAAAAATGTGTCCGCGGATGTTGACAGAAAACTCCCCATTGGTTGTTGCGAGTATGAATAAATACAAAAGAGGGGGCAACCAGTGTGAACCAGCCTTCCTTGGCATTATTAGATAGTGAGGTCCTGACCTTTTGTTATCATCTCTAGGCATCGTCCTAGAGGTCGTCCTAGACTAGTCGTCCTCGAGGTCGTCCTAGAAGTCATCCTTGTTTTCGTTCGAGAGGTCATCATAGGTGTCGTCCTCGAGGTCTCCTTAAATTCGTCCTAGACGTCGTCCTTGAGGTCGTCCTAGAAGTCATCCTTGAGGTCGTCCGAAAGGTCGTCCTCTAGGCGTCGTCCTCGAGGTTGTCCTAGAAGTCGTCCTTGAGGCCGTCCTAGACGTCGTCCTAGAAGTCGTCCTCGAGGTCGTCCACAAAGTAGTCCTTGAGGTCGTCCAAGAGGTCGTCCTAGTCGTCCTCTAGGTATCGTCCTTTAGGCCTCCTCTAGGTCGTTCCTGAGGTCCTAGACGTCTTAAGAGAAGTGCTTTTTTCGCACAAGGGCGAATACACAAATTTGTCGGCTCTGATCGATGCCCTGTCATACCTAAAAGGCAATGCAATTTCACTTCATAATCTAAAACTGAAGCTGTAGCTGCTGACGTATCTGGTATGTTATGTTTTCTTTTATGGCAAAGACTCCGCCATGAGATTACTTTTTAGTAGGGACCTTGGACTGTTGAGCCCTTAGTAAATCCTGGTTTTACGACGGTCGTCCTGTGTAGGCAAGAATGCATACTATTGTTACGTGCTGGCAACCGCTAGGTGCAGGCGTTAAAAAGGTAGGAAGCTATTTATAGTACTTACAAAAGGGAGGCCGGTATACATAGCGGTATAGTCGTCCAGGAGCACGGGGACACTCTTCCCTTTTATCTCTCTTGCCATCTAATAGTCCTCCTTTGGCACAAGTGCCGACGTAGTTACTGTAGAATACTACGCATGTGCCCATTCCACACTAAGCGCCCATTCCCAAATTTGTAAGATCTGAGACAATATGCACAGTACATTGATATGTAAAATTGACGACCATACAAGTGCCCATCCCCCATTTTTTCGCGATTATCTCTAAATTTTGAGTGGGCGCTTGCCCGGTATTTTACGGTATGTATTTTGGTGAAATACATTTATCCGGTGATCTGGGACAGGAAACAGATTCTTGTGGCAGCATCTCTGCCTTTTATGAGGAGTACCTAAGCGACGTGCAGGCCCCACCAGTTTACCTCTTGTTCCCGCCTTGCAGCCAGCCCCTTTGTGACCGTCCCGCTGAAGAAGACCTACACGGAGATGGGTTCCACAGCCCGGATGGTGTGCGAGGTGTCGGGGCACCCGGAGCCCCGCTTCCTCTGGTACCGGGACTCACAGCTGAGGAACCCGCTGGGAAACGACGAACACACCGAGTCCCTGTCGAGCCCCGACCCCCTGAAGCCCCACTACTACCAGTCATACCTGATTGTCAAGGGGGTCACCAAGGAAGACGCAGGGACATACTTCTGCTCGGCGGAAAACCAGCATGGGTCCATGGCGGGAACTGTCACGCTCTCCGTCCTGGAGCGGTCTTCGAGGAACACGACACGTACGGGTTTCTTCTTTCCGTCCTTTGCTTTGTCATGCAGTTTGTCGTTGGCTTTCTGTCTTCCGTGCTCGTGTCATGCAGGTGCTGACCAGAGTAGGCCTTAGACTTTCCGGTATAAGGCAAACTTGAATGTTGTAATTTACTGGAGTCTGTGCTGTGCCCTCACTCTTACCTGCCTCCGTCTGTCGGCCGCTGCTGCGCCAATTAAACACCTTTCGTTAGCAGACGGCCGGAGTGGGCAGCGAAATCACACTCTTAATTCTTTACTCTTCGCTCGGGTGATGTCGTTTTTCGAAATTTTCATGCACCAGATACACCATATTCGGCCACATCCATACAAATCTTTGGCTCGATATGACCTGGGAGGATGGACTTTAGAACCGTTCACTTAAATTGATTAAAATTTTCAGGGTGAATTGAACGCTATTAGGAAGGGTGACATATAAAGTTTCAATCTTGTAGTTCAATTCCACAACATACAATGCCTAACAAGCTCCAGAAAAAAGGTCACTTTATTAGGAAATGTGTTAAAAAAATTATAATTGCAGTGCACAAAAGTTTTGTTTTAAAGTGAAGTAGAACAATCATAGGTAAAATTAAGGTAAAAATTATGTGTAGAAAATGCAATTCTAGGGAAAAACAATAACTAAAAAAAGAATTCAACAAATTTTTGTGTTTTATCATTTTCAGTTTTCATCGTGATGGAGTCGGCTTTTTCAGCTTATGAGTACCTTAACTTATTCCTCAGGAAATTTCATTTCAAGACACCACCAAATGTAGTCTTTACACTTTCAGAATGTCAGATATGATATATTTTCTTGTAGAACATTTCCTGCCAAAAAGTGAAACTCAGAAAAATGTGTTTCAAGTTTCAACTTTAGGTTTGTTTATTTTGTATGAATCCCAGGCCCACAAAATTCACCTGAAGCATTGCTAGCACCTTTCTCTTTGAAACTTTGTTATTCCCCTGCTAATAGCTACTAGTTTGCATCATTTGTAGGCGAGCCAACTTTAGTAGCAGGTATCCAGTAGCGTAGCTAGGCCATCCAGCCTCTGGAGCCCTTATGTCTTTCCTAGCCCCCCGCCCCCTTACTGTAGAGGTTGTAACCAACCATTAAAGCGGGAGGGAGGAGGTGCTGGGTGCTGCCAAAGGTGGGACCCCCCGCACGTGACTGGGACGCCTGGTACCAGGCCCTCCTACCCCCGCCTCGGTTGCTATGCCACTGCAGGTCCCTCTTGATGATAAACAAATAAACTGCTGAGAACTAAAAGGCAAATGATACTAAGAAAAAGTGGCAAAGCAGCAAAATGATCTGAAGTGGAAGGTACTGTTGAAGGGGCGCTACTGAAGATAACACAATATTACATCACCTGGCCAGACCAATCATAAGCCCTGTTTCAAGTCTCACCCAGCTATATTGCACATACCAAATTTTTTGTATTTTTTCCGTTGGGACGTATATGGGGTTCTTCTGGCCATTGATACTTTTAAACTTGGAAAACTTCTAGAGGACGAATCTAGAGTAAATTGTGCTTTCAATGAGGGTGAGATGTTGTGGTGATGTTAAACAAGTATGAAATAACCCTAAATAAAAAAAATAAAAAAATATTGTTCTTTACTGACTCTGAGGGCTGCTGGCATGCCAAAAAGAATTTCTTGTGATATAAACCTTGCTTTTTTATGTATGAAAGTTTCTGAAACCATTTTTTGGAAGTTAATAAATGCAGACATATCAGTTTTGAAAAATATCTTTTTATCTGAAAAAAATTGAATTCCGAGGTCATATTCCCCCCCTCCTTAAGAAACCATCTTATGTGGTTCTTTCAAAAGGCCAATGATCCCTTTAACTCTCACAGTACTTAGTTCGCTGACCTGAGCTCTACGAGTGAAATGTTGCAGAAGATTTTAGTACAGATCACTATACATTGCGCAAGACCTTGTTTAAAATGGCCGTGGGTTAGCAAATTCATCTTTGAAGAGCTATTGAACTTGCATAGTGCTGTAAAGATCAACGGTGGCTTTGGTTTCCTGCAGGTTGCTGTGAAACTATTGGGGTATCCCGCCATTGCATGGCCGCCTGTACCTTCGATATTGACATCAATTTTGCTGTCAACCGTCCCCAGTGCATTCAAGATCTGGACAAACTGATGCACTGTGCTGCTGGTGAGCTAACTTTTTGCACAGAATCTTTGTATGGGTGCATAAGATCAACACGTTGGGAAGTTAAGACGACAGGCACCCCTTTAGTAATGATGACATTATAGGGTGAGCATTCTATTTTACAACATATTACCCACATCTATAGTGAGTGACAAGAGATTTGTTTGCACATTTATGAGCCTCTGAGAACACAGATGCTATGATGGAAGAATGTGCAGAGACACACAAGAATTTTCTAATATGGAGCACGACATCAAGAGGATGGCTTTACAACAGGCAATTCTGAAATGGGTGTTTGTGCAAATACTAAGCCATCATCCTTTATTATGATGAAGTGGCAAAAAAAAGGAAATTGATTGTTGTAGTCATGTAAGAGTCACAAGGGCTTCTAAGTACTTGGCTATACTGCAATGCTAATGGCAAAATTACTCAGTCTCGCCTGTGTGATATTTTCTAATTGAGTGTTGAGCTTGTGTCGCAGAAAAGCCGACGTCGGGTCATGACATTGCAGCCGCATGACCTCGCGCAAGAATTTCGAACAACCAACAACATTCACGTGAAACATGATGTCACGCGTGGAGTGAAGCTTGTGATTCAAGCATGACATGTAATGCGAATTAAAGGTTGCCACATCTCTCAAATGGTTTCACTTTATAAAGTAATTCATTTGCCTTAAGGAAAAAATTTGAAGAATTTTAGGCAGGATTCGAACCTACGACCCTTTGGTTGCGAGCCAGACACACTACTGGCTAGGCCACGCAAAGACACTTTTATGGCTTGGGAACGAGCGGGAGTTTATATGTTTAGCTGTCGGGTTCCACTCTTAAAGGAGAAGCTTAAGCGCCCTCCAAATTTTATGGCACGATTTATATATAAACCAGTCCATTAATCTCCTTCTTTATGCTGCAATCTCCAATAAAAGGCAATGCATTCTGAGCACGCGCAGTATCTCTCCTGCCGAACATCGGACGCTGCACGTGCGTCCACAACTCGGTTACTCGGCATCTTTTGCCTGGGTGATAAGTGCCGTAAAAATGTGCATTATTGTCCCAAAGCAAATCATCCAGTTGCCCATCTAGCCAATCTTGGTTCTGTTTCGCAGATGGCAGTGATCACAGGCAGTGTTGCCGGACCAAAGGAGTCCCCACTGGCTGCCAACGCTGGTGCGTGGGTAGGCCTGTCATCCACACCACACAGTGTGCCCTGGCTGCCTCCAGGGAGATAGTGGCCTGCTTTGAAGAGGGCAAAGGTGAGAGCATTGCCAAAGGCCTCGGCATAACATTCGTGGTGGCCATGGTGCTAACACAGTGCTTTTTAAAGCCTGCTTCCCTGTGAGCTACCAACAAAAAACACATTATCATGCCTTCCCCCGTTCCACCCCCCACACACTTGGCTTTCCACGATGCCACAAGCTTTTCGATTTTCGTGAAGAAACAGTAATACACAAAATTGATGCCAAACATTTTATTTTGAATAGTCGGAATGAATCAGCTGAACCAGAAATCCTTGCGAGAAGAAACTAAAAATGCATAAGGAATGACTGTTCTTAATGACTAGAGTGAGCTTGTTTGTTAGAGCACACATCCTCGAAACCAGGGTGGGGTTTGGACACCGCACCTTTGAGTTCCTGCTCTATGCCAATCTGCGACCTGTACTAGTGCTTTGTTTTCATTGGCGCCAGCATACAAAAAGCCAAGTTCACATTTTTTTAAGTTCCTGAGCCGCTTTGCAACCTTCCCACCAAGTATGTCACAAGCTCCCCCGAGGTTGAGACCAACAGTTTGAGAAACACTGTGCTGCTAACAGATTTTCTTTGTTTGCTTTTTTCCCCGCTGCCCAGCTATGCTGCCTGGACCGCCCCAGAATGTCAAGGTCCGGCAGCTCTCTCCAAATGCGGTAGAAATTCGCTGGGACCCGCCCATTAAAAATCCGGATGTGGTTCAGTGGTATAGGGTACTCTGGAGACATGTCGGATCTCAGAGCATCAACAGGGTAAGTGTGAAAACTATTTGTTTCAATTATGGCTGTTTGTGTGTCAACCACTGAATGGCAAAACTATACAGCAGTAAACACATAAGGCGTCAGAGCATACACTTTAAAGGCCTTGAGGGTCAATCTGCAATTCTCGTTTGAAAAACAAATGTCTCATGACATCACTTGATAGCCTGGATTCAACGATGTGCTGCACGACCTGTTGTCAAGGTTTCGCAACCTACTTTGTGAGCGTGGAAATCTTGCTTGTTGGAACCAGGTGACAAAAAAATGGGTATGCGTTTCTTTCCAGAATGAAACCTTGAAGGCACCCTTCAATTTGACAGATCTGCCTACGGGCCTCATCTACGAGTTCCTGGTGAAAGCAGGCAACCACTACGGCATGAGTGCAAGCACCCTTCCCGTGGTAATCCATTCGTTAGGTCAGTGATCCTTCTTTCCTAATGAAGTACATATCATAGTCTTTTATTATTTATTATCTTCACATTATCCTTCTAAGCAGGTATCACTAAGCAATCTCTTTTTCCATAAACTTTTGGAGTGAAGAGTTTACTAGAAACAATGCTATTTCTTTAATTGTATCGGCTATTTCTGCACATTGTAAAAGCCACCCTTTGTCTAAACTAGAACACCAATGTCGTTGCATACAATCTGGTCTTTGGGGCAGATCTCTTATATAGTACCCCGGCATAATGATAGCAGAAACAGATGGCAACCCAATAAAGCTGCAAGCGATATAGCCGCCTCAGTGGCTCCAAGGTGAAGCACCGGCCAATGCATCCCCAGCGGCGAGTTTGAATCTCGGTTGAAGCACCCACAATCTGACGGGGGATTATTGCAGAGAAGGTGCCGTGCAACCGAGATTTTGATTGCGCATCAAAAGATCCCCACGTGGTCGAAATTAATTCTTGGTGCGGGGGCGTGCCAGATGCCCTTCATTGGTTTGGTGCATAAAATCCTCATATTTGAAATTTGAAGCTGTAAGTGACGAAGTCAGTACACCTAAACAGTAATATATTAACGAGTACGTGTTCATCTACTCCTAGGTTCCAGTTACCAAACCGGCCTGAGCATGGGTGGAAAGATTGCCCTAATCCTGGTCTTGTCCGCACTTCTGCTCGTCATTGCTGGGGTCCTGGGCATCTTCTACTGGAAGAGGTGGAAGGCCAAAGCTCCAGCTTCGGGTGTCTCCTTCGAGAACCCGACCTACCTCAAGGACGGAGTTACACTTCAGGTAATGTGTGCCATCCCTTCCAAATGGCTTTTTCTGTGCCATACATCGCATGAAGTTGTACACAACATGTGCACACTGTATTTACAAAAATATGTTAGGTGCACCGATATAGCACGATATGCGGTGCAGATCAGCTTTGACTGGAGTATTTACACATATAAGTATGATTTGGTACCTTTTGCTATTTCTTCAGTATTTTATTTGTGCTATTCTTTGTGGATCCTTTGTGCCCTTCCCATCAACTCTGCTCCTTTGGCACATATAAATGTACATAGTATCAGGCACTAGTTTCATTAGTGGCAAATGCATGGTTTGCATACCAAATAGAAATCATGTCAAGGAAGTGATTTCAAGTGGAATCATAAAAAATTACTATAATCGTTGAATCAAAAATTATAAAGCCAGAATTGTTAGAGGAACCTCAATCTATTTCAAGTCTGAAGTTTACAAACTTTGTACACATAGTGCAACACAAGCCTGTCAGGCTCAGTACATAAAGCTAATATTTCTGTAATTTCAAGAATAAGTACAAAGCTTAGAGACACGGTTTTGAGACTCTCCACAATGATGCTGATCCTTATACATAGTGTTCTGGGCTGTGTATTTTGTGTGACATCAAAGTGCTACGATAAAATAGAATTCACAGATTGGACACAAGCAATGTGACAGCACTTTGCTCGGTTACATACACCGCACAACCAAACACCTAACTTCGGCCTCAAATCTATTTTCTGCACCAACAATAATCACCAAGCTCTAAGAGTACAAAAAGCGTAGCTCATTCTTTGCACTTGTATTTGTCTCTGTGGATTGTCAACCCAAACACATGGTGGTGGTGAACATTGTTGGCGTCTGTGGCAGGGGAGCACATCGGATCACTCTCTGTGCTCACAAATTCACTGCGATCTAACACCATTCATACTACCAATGCCATGGGTGTTGCTTCAGCACAGTTCAGCCGTGCAACAGGGGGAGGTGCACTGAGTGGTGGGATATAACTGATCCTAACTTAGAAAACCTAATTTTTCAAATACTTCTATTCAGTGATTGAGTCAAGTACAGTAGGCTCGCAATAATTCAAACTCGAATATTTCATACTTCTGGTTAATTCAAGCAAATTTAAGATTTTGGTTGTACAGCTGTGTTTTTAATGTATACATTAGCCGCTTAATTCGAACAGCGTTTTCATGTAATTCATACTTTTTGTTCTCGCGGCCCCGTTGAGTGCGCTTTTTTCCGAGCACCGGTCCACTGCAGAGAGGCGACACCCCTGGAGCTCCACGGGTGTTGCTCGTACTCAACGGGGCTCAAGCGGGCACACGAGCAATGAAAGCGGGCACCACGTGAAAATTTTCATAGCAACTTGCGCAGACACTGTAGTGTGGCAGCATGACATAGGTTCAAGTCACAGCACCCGTGCAAGTTGCTATGAAAACTGCTACGCATTGCCTATTTTCATTGTTCCTATGTCCCCTGCTTAAAGGGAAACAAGCGGTTTTGTATTTGAGGAGAAACACTTAAATCGTCTTCGTTTGGTCTTCAGAATCACGAATATGGAGATTATTTCTTCAATTTGGTGAAGGGAGGCTGTAGAAATTTCCAACGTAGCCCCTCCTTTCCGGAGCGTGGCGTCATATCAGAAGTTTTTGGAATCTCGGCTCTCACACATCTTCAGCGCCTATCAAAGCTATGTATGTGCACTCTTCCTATTTTCAAAAAGGTCAGCAAAAGATGTCAGGACTGGTGTAAGTGCGGGGAAATATACCTGGCAAGCTTACAATTGCACGCACTGCCCACACGAGCGGCACGCGCTTGGCGGCAAAAAGATCCTAGTATGACGTAACGACTTGTCACAGGTTTTTCGTATTTGATCGCGTTTAGTTACATCTTCGGCGAAAACGAACGTGATATTCAGATTCACCGGATAAAAAAAACTCTAGAATTTACCTCTAACTTTTTTTCAAGAACCTTTTCAGCTTGTCTTTAATAGTCCACATTATTGTCGGTGACAGGTCAAGATCAGAGTGCAAGCTCTTCCTACTTTAGTAGTGCGAACGCTGGAGAAGAGGCGACCTCCTCTCCACCGTTCACTCTGCTAAAGGGAAAAGTGGTGGGAGGAGCTCCCACTTTATTCTCGACCTGTCACCGACTATAGACAACTTCTTGGCCTGATGAACAAACCTAATTAAGTTTTGAGTTGTCATATGCTGTTTAAACAGTCCATGATAAACATTTCTGAGGGATAAATAAACTTATGTCATACATTTCACAATTGTTGCGTGGCATACCTGCCCATGATCAGTAGGCCTATGTAGAGGAAATCATCAAATATCTACTTTGCATGTGTAACCATTTATATGGCAAATCATAATTTTATCTTGCATCATATTTAGATCAATTTCTGATAAATCAAACTTCCGATAATTCAGACAAAATTCATGGCTTTCTAGAGTTTGAAATAATGAGTCTACTTGCATTATTATGCAAATGATTATCTTGAAGTTTGAAATATCCTTTTCAGTTAATACTATCACCACAATACAGGGGCTGTTCTGTTTGGAACTGCTTTGTCCAAAGCATGCAAACTCGAGGGAACTAAACACACTTTTTGTGCTTAGGACATTAAGTGATCAAGCTTTGAACGAGTTTGGTACATACTTCGGAGTTTCTCAAACTTATTTCCCACGCATTCTATGTTCCAGTATTCGTGCAGCTATTACCTGAAATGGTATTGCAGTGGTGCATCCCTACAGTCTAACAGCAGTGTATGCCGACATGTAATGCGCGAGCCAAACGAAAGAAATGGCTAAAAAATGGCTTTATCTTGTCGTTTGTCTGCAGAACACGAGCGGAGGAGGAGGAGGGGGAGGAGACAGTTCGTCAAAGCCGAGCGAACCGGTTGAAAACGGCGGCCACCGGAACGGAAGACCACGTGCCGTCGAGAACTGCTATGAAGACATTCGTGCTGTGAGACTCTCGTCGTGATGATTAGGAACAGTTTTTGTCATCGCCACTCCATCCAAACCTCCCTTTAACTGCTCAGCCATGGCAACACAGCAGTCAGCAGTGGGTAGTTGCAGAGAAACTGTGATCCTTTCAAAAGCCCGGTGACCAGCATTTGTCTTACTTACAAAACGCTGCAAGCCCCCACACGGGGGGACGCCGCCGCTCAAGGTTCTTCAGAAACTCTTCTAGGCTTGAGGTGGCTCGCGACACATTCGATTCAGCAAGGCCATCAGAACGACAACTGCAAGTCGTTGGAACCCGATTGTACATGTGCCTTCCCACCAAGATACTGCATCATTCTTTGACACAATGGGGTATGTGTTGAGGGCAGTGCAGACGGCCTATGGAAGGCGGTAGCTAGCACGATTATTGTGAGAATAATGGCAATAGTAGTGTGGTGCTTTTGCAGGTATTTGTTGATCTTTTGAGTGTCTTTTTTTGTTGGAGCCTAGCTCAGGACGTTGAAAATTTTATGAAGCACGCTCGCTCCAGGTTCACAAAGTGCACTGGTGTGTTGCTTTAATTAGAGTCTATCTATGTACCCTAGCTAAAGATGGGTCCTATTTTCCATGTGTGAACAATATAAATATTTTCTTTACTTATTACGAATAACTTTTTCTATTTTTTACCTATGCTCCATGATGCTAGGCCATAAAACTGGTCGGAGAATGGCCACAAAGTTTCGGTACTTAAGTAGGCCTCCAGATGGCACCACGTTCTCTGTAGTAGCTGCTAACAGCATTTTTCAGTGCTGGCTGTAAATATGTGTGGCTTGTGATAACATAGAAAAGATTTATTACTGAAGAGTGTTAAAGGCATTCCATATTTTTTATATACAAGACTTTTTGTTTCATCAATTTCAAGAGCTATAGAATTGGGCAAATAGGAGCTTGTTGTGGTCTCTGCTAAAAACGAGTTTAAAATATCTCATTCATCATGCAACTGTCATAGCCAGCTAGCTGTTCATGCACCAGATTACGCTGTTATGTAGTAGTTTTCTTGCAGACCTTTGTTTTTCTCCCCGTCATTAATTTTATTTTAGTCAATTAAAATTTCACGTCGGACAGTCACTTCAAGTGCTTCGAATGGCAGGCACACCATGCACACCATGTCCAGCACCTCATATTATTTCTGTGTTTTGCAATCTTGAGGTACTGAAACAAAGCTGGACAAGTCAACCCAGATGCACATGACATATTATGCAAAATGTTCCAGTGAATCCCTGTTAACAAAAAGACGAGAAAAATAACCTTTCAGTTGAAAAGAGTATATTTTTATTGAATGTACAAAACTAACGAAGAAAAAGGGCATGCCTGTTGCAGTGTGCAACATGTTGTGTGAATGAAATATGTACATACTGTCACAAACAAAACAAAATATGAAATGCAACCACCAAGACCATGCAAGTTAGGTTTGATGGCAAGCTTTGATACAAATGCAAGTGTAAATAAAGAAGTGAGGGTGGGCGCTACACTTTTCCATCAATAAAGCATGTTTCTTTCAACAACCAGCTTCGTTTCATGCTCGCAAAAACATAGCAAAGCAATCAGAGCCACTCCTTGCTGGGAGTCACATCGACCTGCTCATGCTGCTGCCGTTTCTCGTAATTCTCCAGGACACTTTCGGGGATCTTGTCGTATGCCTTGTCCAGTTTCGCGCCACTAAAATCAAACCCAGGGTTTTCAATTTGAAACTTCTCTAGGTCCAGTTTCTTCATCATCTCGTGCATCACATAAGGATCTGGTGCATACTGCCCTTCCAAGAGCGAACCCCACACCTTTTCCGAATGAGCAGGTTCAGATTTCACAAGGAGAATCAGGATGCGCTCTTGTTCCTCTATTGTCCACGTTGACTCGTCGGCGACCACAGTGCGATGCAGGTTCCCGGAGAAGAGGGTCTTTCCGTGGACCGTGCACGTGATGCGTCTCGGCTTGATCTCCACCGAGACGTTCTTGCCACGGGTTCCTTTCGGGACTTGTACGTGGACGAAGACTTCGCCGACCGTCTGCCACCAACTGCCCCACGGAGTCTTGCAGGGGACTGCCCCACTGCGTTCGTCAAAGTGCGACAGGGACATGGCCCCCTCTGATTACTTGGCGAAGGGTGCTTTCTGAAATGGAAAGGAAAGAAAAGCATGCCGTGACTTTTGGAGCCTAAAAGAATGGGCTGAAAATAAAACTTTTCAACTGACTGGGTTGCAAAGGATAGGGTGGTTGCATCTGCTACATACAGATGGCAAAGCCCGACTCTGGACACAGCTGGCCAGTAAGTATCTTCACACTGTTCCTCAAAGGTTGATCTGCTCTATACTTTACGACGGAGCTGAAAAGTTTGATTTCCTTTCTTTGCATCTGGCAACAGGACAAGGAAAAAGCCCCTTATGCATGAACTTGAGGGACAAAATGGGCATTCGAAATGGATACAAAATTGTGACGTTCAGGAGACTGATCGGTAGGAATCGAGGAATTCTTTTACTTGGGGACCACCCCACTCACTTTCTTTCCCTATAAATTTAACCTTTAAACATCCTCAAATATTGTTACTTCTGAGCACTTAATACAACAGGTATTTCCATCTGGGTCACAGCTGCCAGCGACAGAAATGGAGATAGTGGACGAGGGTGACTACATAAAAGTGTCTCCGGGCGCGTTCATTGCTGTGTTTGTGCACTTTGCAAAAGCATTTTCTGGCTCGTTACAGTTATAATTAGCATGTGCTGGCTGGACTGCAATCTTTGTAGCCTCTCTGATTGGAGAAGTCCCCTTCGCCTTGAGTAAAGGCCCGTTCACACTCTTGCAATTGAGTACGACTGAGAGAGACGAGGCCTGTTGAAACCTCTTAAAATTTTTTAGGGCGAGAGAACACACTGGCACTCTGGTGCCATCTATGCTGTCACCCTAGAACTGCATTCCACAAGAGCGAAGGTTATGCGAGATTTCCGAGGTCAAATGTGCGTAATACCTATAAAAAAAGGCTCATATAATGTTGACAAAAGTTTTTCGAGCCAAGAAAGAAAGGATAATGCGCGAGAGAAATTGAAAATATGCCGAACCGCCAAGTTTACACAGCTGCCCAATAGATGGCGCCAGTGTGTCCTCTCGTGGCAAGATTAAAAGGTTCCAAGGCACCCGGTTCTAAGAGGTCGCAAGTGTGTGAACAGGCCTTAAGTGTCGGTGAAGAGATAAAAAAACAGACAAGCACATACACCATCTCAAAACACAGCCATCTTTTATGTGTTCCCGGTCTCGAGTTTTTAAAGCGATAGCTTTATGGGCGACACTTTGCAGGAATTTTGCTGTCAGCATTTGTCTGTCGTCGCAGCAGAAGTGGAAAAACCCTTCTTCTCTCTCTTCTTGGTACGAGAGAGAAGTTGGGTGTTTCCATAGCCTGTGCCACGAGAAGACGAGAGCCTTGACGACCCATGCATAACAGCGCGATGAGGAGGAGTAGCGTCGGCGGATCATCTTTCCGTCATCTGCTAATGATACTTCAAAACGGGTATTTTCAAACATAGTTTTCACAGACATCACTGCTGGGGCTTATGGGATATGTCGCCGCCATCACCAGGTACTGACATGATTTCGGTTTCAGGCCGCTGCTGCATCGTTTTCGGTGTGCATTCCTTTCTTTCGTGTTATGAACGCTTGCAGTCACAGTGGTGCAGTAATGCCGATGTGTGCAATGTTTGGTTGACGCAGCAGAAGCAAGTCCTCCACAGAGGAGAGTAACCCAATGCCAAAAATAAGGCTGCATTTTTTGCCGATAGTGATACACCAACAGTTTGAGCGCACAATACTGCTGTCCGAGAAACACCAGAGCTTCTCATTTGCTCGCATACACCGGAAAGATTTGAAGAACCCCGGCAATGACCAAGTCAGTGGTCGTTGTTTCGTTACAGGCAAGGAACACATGCGTCACCCATAATAGGCACCCTGCAGATAACTCGGTGCCGACACACGCGTCTCTCGTGGCGGCGTCGTGCGTACTCATCGGGAAGCGACCTCGGCAGTCGCAGCTCGACTGCAGTGGTACACCAGTGGGTGTTGCAAGGTCAACATGCCTGCTTGGGCCACGGCAGGGGACACATCAGCAGTGAAACTGGGTGCCGTGCGGCTCTCCGCACAATGCAACAGCTGGCGATACGCGGCAATATTTGTGTTTCCAAAACACATGAACACAAAAGCCCGTCGCGCAATGCACACAGTTGCTGGGGCACCGATCATAGAGTGACTGGCAGTACTTCGCTTTAAAATGCACTATTTATGCCCAAAACGTAAATTAAAGTAATTCAGATTAAAAATAAAACAAATAAAACTGGTGCAAACGTTCCTGTGCTGCCATTCTATTACTATTACAGTAATAATGTCGAAGAAAACATTACCGCAAAACACATGTTCACAACACTAGCAACGCCAAGTTTGCTTTAATTTCCTTTCTAGCTAATCAAGCTGAAATAAATAAAAAATAATTGAGATTGTTCCAATGAATAATTGTGAAGACTATAAACAATCATTTAAAAATTCAAACGCAACATGTCCAGCTTCACTGAGACAACTGGAGGCGCACGGGGTGCCAGTCCTGAAAAAAACATACCGCGGAAAGTATATGAACCCCTGAATGCCGCATTCAAGGGTCCGAAGAGGTTCAGATTGAACAGAGAAGGCTAACGTAAATCGCTTGTATGAGACGCGACCAGCTTTCATGAAAACTTAACGCTTTCGTTCGAAAAAATGGGGAGATGTTTCAGGAAGTCACAACGAATGCAGTAATTACCAGGCGTTATGACCGTGACATTGAAATGAGCAGTGACAAAGCGTTATTTGCGAGCACCATAAAAAAACGTTATGCATGGGAGTGAATACTGGTGTTGGGCAGAACTTTTGCCGAATCGAAAGTTCGGCGCCGAATCTCGGGATTCGGCAAAGCCGAACTTTTGCCGAACTTTTCTAAAGATTCGGCAAAAATGCATTGTTACCAGACTTAATGTTGATATTTAGTTTTTTCTGGCAAAAAAAGGTTTTATGTTTTTTGCTTTGTTTTTAAACTTAGATGCACCACGTAATGCATATTGACAGTTATTACTAAATAAGGTGATATTCTACAAGATAATTGTATCGGCGTCGTTTTTGTGCGTTTACTGGCAATTTTAATGGCTTCTTGCAGAAGTTGTGTGACAACGAGGTTGGGTAGAAGCAAGCGTCGCGCAGTGGCGCAGTCACGAATCACGCTACGAGAGTTTCGGTTTTGAGGCATTATCAGCGCAAGCCTGCATGCATGTGTACATTCTTAAAATGAAGGCAATAATGCTGCATTCTAGCTTTCTCCGACAGTCAACGGTTTGTGCGTGCAAGAAAACGAATACAACGGTTGCTGAGCCTTCATCAGAAGATATAATAATATTATTGTAAATATGCATGTTTTTCAATTTGAGTCACTTGACGTCAGCTTTGCATGAAAGTGTGCGTCCCATATTCACAATGTTTCATTTTTAACCTTTAAAATACTAGTTTCTGGTGTTAGGACACACACAAACATTTAGGAAAATAGGGAGAGTTAGGCATGTCGGATGTGCAATGTTGAGCATTATAGTTCTGTGTTTAGTGTGTCATGCAGGTACATCCAGGTACATGAAAATCGTGAAATAACGCTAATTGAAAAAACAATATTATTTTGTTTTGGCACACACTACTTCTGAGCCGGAAACGGAATTGCTATAATTGCGAGGAGTGCTTTAAAGTAATTGCCGGCCAATGTTTCAACTACCTCGTTGCATCACTGGAAATGTCAAAGGAAAATCCCGTTATCCAGAATGTACCATGGACTGTGTAAATTACTGGTCGATCTTCTATTCTTGAGGCAGAAAATTTTGAAGAGAACCACATTTCCTCACAAACGCAGTTACCACGTTGCCTACTCCACACCTCGCCTTAACTGCTGGTTGTACTACAATGCACGATGGTAACCGCACGACTGCACAGCGTCCATTTGCAATCCATGGCCCCGTCGCATTCTCGCGCATGCGCAGACATTTGCCGAATTTTTGCCGAATCTATGCCGAACTTTCCTTCAAAAGTTTGGCATTTGCCGAACTTTGCCGAATCTGAAGTTCGGCAGATTCAGTCCATCACTAGTAAATACCTACCAATGCAGTCAAAACTACTAACCCAGCAGAGAAATTCCGAAACACAAAACATGTTTCTTCGTCTTCCGGGCGGCATTGAATGGCTGGCTCGACAAACATGACGTCAAAGGTCTCCCCGGTACAAAGCGCACCGTCTCGGCATCTTTTCTACATCCCTCAAGTTAACTTGTTCATCAGCTGTGGCAGTAACATTCCAGCAAACAGATTCCCTACCTTGAACTCAAACCATTAACACCAAACCAATCTCGCTCGGAGTCATACCGCCGCTTGTCAGCATCGTCGCTGCTTAAGAAGACCTGCCTGTTGCTAGTTGAGACGTTGATTTCACAACACCTTTTGTGTCACTCCTGAGAGTTCGAATAACTTTGCAGACGACTAGAACGTCCTCACGAGAGCGTTTGAGACGCACACAGCACCGAACCCAAACCAAACCAATGCAAACGGGCGCTGTGCAGTAGTTCATTGCTCATGTGTCCCCTACTTGACACAATGGCGGAAGCGCGGGAGCTGCAGCGTGAGCAGCGGCGGAGCCCTGCCGCTCTCCTTACGCAGACTCAAAAATGGCCGCGTGCGGCGCTGTTCACTGGGGGATTGGTAGCGGCTCCTAGCGGACGCAGGGTGCCTATTCATGGATTGCTAAAACCTTACATTCATACTCTGTGAGCTTCACTTTGCCACAGCAGCTAAGGCAGCTTTACAGTGTCTGGTAGTGCCACGCTGCAGGGACTGACAAACCCCCTACTAGATTACGGACACCTGCTGCTGTTCTCTGCATTTACCTTTGTGGCAGAGTTTCCTCATCTTTGTGGTGTTGGTAGCCAACTTGTGTTGATAGCGTTTCAGCGGCAGCGCAAGTTTGTACAGCTCAGATGCTGGGACTTTTAATGCCTCAAGTACAGGCAAGTCTTTTAAGGGGCTATGCAACAATTTTAACTTCGAAAGAATTTGCAGATTTATATTTGTACCTTGTTTATCTCACCAAGAGGGATCGAGAAACCGCCTCATTGTTATGAAATACTGCGATTCCGTTGAATAATAGCAAAGAAAAGAACAGTATATTTCGCGATTTGCAGCCGCGGCGCCGCGGAGTGGCTGCAAATCGCGAAGTTTTTATAACGCGCGCCAGTTATTCGCCAGAACGTCGATTCGCTTAAATGGCGCTGTCGCAGAAATGTCATTCGCTCATGTGATATGGACCAATAAAACGGGTTTTTCACTTGCGATGAAAGAGGTAGTGCAAGATCCTCACAACTTCTGTTGAAGAAGCAAACTTTCCGAACGTCGCTTGGGTGGCTTAGAATTTCGGTTTCACACGATCAACGGTCGCCTCCACGGTACACAGTCACATGTTGGTACATACACTGTGATACAAGGGCACATAGGCACATAGGCACACAAATTGATTTTGGGCTAGTTTGAGGGTTTAGCTGGTTTAGCCGCTTTCGGTCTGGTGCACAAACACAGAAGTGTACGAGCATACACAAGCCAACACAAAAACACAAACGTACAGTACGTCAGCGCCAGTGTAGTCAGCGCCTCCTGTCCCAAAGCCCCAAAGCTCCCAAAAAGATAAACCAGCCCCCCCAAAAGATAACTGGAAAAAAAGATGGAGACTAGCGTCATCTTGCGTATAAAATAGAAAGTGAAATTGTACTACATAAGGCGCAATGAATGACTGTACTCCAACGTCAAAAGAGGACGCTCGCGACGTGTACCTTAGAGCAACGCTTACAGCTGTTTTTATAGTCCATAGATATTTAAATGCCGGTCATCCGGCCCCTACGCCACTACCGGTTGCTCTTTGAACCCCTTATCAAGGGCGCTGCCGCGCTGCAACCTGGAGTAACTTTCAGTGACCCACATTCTGACGACAGCTGTGCACGTAAAGGCGATCGCGTTCGATGCCTTCGCGACCCTAGAGTCGCGAGAGTAGCATACATTATCAGATTGCTACGTAATGAGGCACTGTGCAATCACGTTGTAGAAAACATAGAAAACGCACGTGAGCCTATTTCGCTTCCCACTTCCCGTGATGCCTCGAAAGCACTTCCTTGCGCTTCCCACGCACACGGCGGCTAACGAAAAAAGACGAACATTCCGTGAGCCGCATTTCCTTGCCCGCATTTTCGAAGGGCGGTTTGTTTCCTAGCGTAGATTTGCGACGAGGCCGACCGTGGGTGAATTTGACGGTACGTGATGGGTCCCGAAAAAGATGTCGACCAGAAGCCAACCGAGCCCGCCGTTGGCGAGGTAAGAGCGCCGCAGCAATCTCCGCAGTTGGACGCGGCACCAGCAGCACTCCCTCTCGAACCCCTCACCAACGTTGGCGCGCGTGGCCGCTCTGCCCAATGCGCCCAACGTGCTGCCGAGGCGACATTGAACTTAGGCCGATACCACGCCCGCGTGGTCCCGTTCGCGTTTGGAGGATAGATACTAGCATTTGGTCACAGGCTTTTAGTTAGCTCGTTGCGTGACCAGAAAAAAACGTGGCATTGATATCTTTTGCTGACGAACTAAAAGAGGGAGAAAAAAAAATGGTGTTATCGACATTTGCTAAGTAGGTCCTTGAGAAAGTGGTTATTATCACACGCGGGCTCTTTTGGTTTTTCTTCTTGGCAATAAAGCGAATTGTTCCGGTTTTTACGAGTGTTATGAAGGAGAAACTTTATGGAAAAGTCAGTTTACCGTCAGCTTTTCCCGCTTACACCGCGGCTCTCGCTCCTCGCAGTCACTGGAGGTTTTTCCGAATGGGACAGTCTACTCCTTCGCCTGTGGGCCGCGAAGTTTACGACGGTTGACGACACGACGATGCGGGGCACTTGTGCCGAGCACGATACAAGTGGCGCGAGCTTGGCCAGCAGTAAAAACTGCACATGCCTGCAGTTTCGAATGCGACGCCATCGCGGCACGGAACTTCGTTCTGAGATCGTCTTTTGAGCGACGTTGTTGTTCTGTCATTCCAGAAGGCTGCCACCGCACTCGATAACCAGGCAAAGGCTGCTGCTCCTGACGTTACGGCTACCACTGGTGAGGCCAGTAGAGATGAGTTCTTTTGCTCCCTAGTTTTTCAATACTTTAGCTCCATGTTTCAGAAAAAAAAAAAAAAAAAAAAAAAAAGCTTTCTGTGTATGGTTTTTTAAAATATTGGGTGCTGGAAAAAAGCAGGCAGCTGGATTAAGTTCTTATTTTGAACTTTTTTTTGTTCACGGTCCACTCATTGAAAAACAGTGAGTAGCCCAATACACATCTGATCCCACCACACCACAGTCTCTTCTGCATGGTAAAGTTTGGCTGCTATGGTCATGAATGCCAATAGAGTTGCACTTGGACTGAAGTAACTGAGGAAAGGACGTCTGGAGGCCCTAGAGTGGCTGCTAATTTGGCAGCGTTTGATTTGCTAGCTCTAGTCGTTTGTGCCCTGGCTGTTGGTCTCGTGGACTCGTGCGAGCACCCGCGCGCTAGACAGTCTTGCAGTAACATAGCACGCCTCTTGTGCCCGTCAGATGAGCCGGCTTGAGTGCACGCACTGGTTACGATGATGTAACATTCCCTCCCCCCTTACAAAATCAATCGGTCCCGTTGGTCTCCGCATGCGGGTTAAATGCCTGGGCAAAGGTGTACCCGACTCAACTGGCTCCAAGTCACCGTGCTCAGTCAGGCACGTCACCGGAAGTGGCCCAATCTTTTGATGTTGACTGCTCCTCCTGCTCACTCGTCTCCACCTTGCCTTTGGCCTCTTGCAGGGCATGTGTAGTGCCCCATTGACGCATTTGGTCCAGGTGACACCGCTTTTGCACACCAGTAGCCACCTTTGCCCTGGCCGAAACTCTCGCAAACAAATGCGCATTCCTGGAGTAAGTGACAACCTGGTGCTCGAGGTCTGTTTGATCTTGCCGCGCTCGTGTTCTTCTACTACAAAGTAACCACTCAACCTCGATCTGGGTTGAAAGCCCATCAACCTCTCTGCCGGTGACTTGCAGTCTTTGGTTGGCGTCGATCTGTATTGAAATACGAACTTCGAAATATGGTTCTGCAGGTTGACTTCCTTGTTTTTCTTCGACCCTTCTTTAATAGTGCGCACCATGCACTCCACTAGCCCATTCAACGTTGGGTGATATGGGGCCGTGGTCGGGTGACTCACATTGTTGTCCTGTAGGAATCGTGCCATCACTCCACTGTAAAATTGAAGAATGTTATCCGATACCACTGTGTACCAATTTTTCAATCCTCGTGTCTAATCCTGGGTACCAAAAGATTGTTTGAGCGAGATTTCATTGCTGATATTCCATGGTGAGTGTCGTGCAGCTCCCTCAGCATTACTGTCCATGCAGCTTCTGGCAGAACACTGATGGCCCCAGCAAATCAGATTATGGCTCACCGAAAGTTCATCTCTTTGGAGAAATACGGCAATAGTGGCTGCTCCTCCGTGCTTAACCTTGACAGCCACCCACCCTAGATCCATTTCTTCACTTGGTGCAGTTTCTTGTCGTCCTTGTTAGGGTTGCTATCTGCTGTGCCGACAAAGACCTGTCATCCATACCTCGTGTATACAACATACTCCATGGGCTCTCTAGTGTTGTCAACATTAGACCCCGGCACGGTGGACCCCGCCAACGGCAAGCGACTTAGAGCGTTGGCATTCCCATTTTGCTGTCCTTTCCAATATTCAATGTTGTAATGGTATGCCACGAGGAGCAGCACCTACCTCTGTACTCGGGCTGCCGCCATTTGTGGGATAGCTTTCTCCAGATGAAAGAACGCCGTCAGAGGTTTGTGGTGTGTCACCAATGTGAAGCGATTGCCGAAGAGATGATATTGAAACTACGTCACTCCAAACACCAACGCCAGTCCCTCTTTTTCTAGTTGGAAGTAGTTGCGATCAGCTGGTGACAATGTCCTTGAATGGAACGCTATTGGGTAGTTCTTTCCGTCTCAACGAAAGACTGTCGGGTGACGCGTCTTTCTAGTCGCAATGGTTTGCAAGGGTTGTAATGAACCAGAAAATCGGCCTTTGTCATGGCACGTTTGTCTGCTGGAAGGCTCTTTCCTGTTCCAATCCTCACTGCCATGGCATTTCCTTGGCCAGCAGTCGATAAAAGGGAGCCCACATGGATAAAAGGTTAGGCAAAAACTTTGTGTAATAGAAAGGATTTTAGCTGGCTCACAGATGTTGGCCTTGGCACTCCTGTCACCGCCTCGAGATAGTCTCGCTGAGGATGAAGCCCTTCACGTCAATCTTATGTCCCAGAAACGACACTTGTTTCTCTCGGAACCGGCGCTTGCCTTGGTTGAGCTTGAATGCATTGTCCTGGAGTCGATGAAACACCTGTCGGAGCATCGAGGTGTCATCCTCGTTCTCGGTGACAGTGATATCATCCTGGTATACCTTAACACGAGGCAGTCTCTGCAGGAGCAGTTCAATGCGTCATTGAAACAACGCTGGGGCGGACGCGATGCCGAAGGCCAGTCGGTTGTAGCGGTACAGGCCCTAGTGTATGTTCAGCGCTGCCATCTTCCAAGCCTCCTCGTTGAGAGCAAGCTGATTGTACGCGTTGCATAAATCCAACATGCTGAAGACCTCTCCTCCGTAGAGCGACACAAAGATATTGTTAATCTTCCGCAAGCAATAGTGCTCCAAGTGTGCCGCCGGATTTACCGTTGCTTCAAAATCTCCTCACAGCCTTATGTCACCGTTTTTCTTCGCTACCGGCACGACCGGTGAGGTCCACTCCAATGTGCGGATCGGAGGAAGTGCTCCCTTCTTTACTAAGCGATTAATTTCCAGACATCTTCTTTCTGAAGTGCGAATGGCACCGGTCGCGACTTACAAAAGTGGGGCAATGAGTCTTTTCGTACAACTTGACAAGGGGTCCTTTGCAGCAGCGCAGCTTCTCCTCTAAGACCTCTGCAAATTCTTTCAGTTCTGTCACGGAAGTTTCAGCGTGTACAGTGTTAACACAAAGACCCAATCCCACATCTGGAGCCGGCACACTAGCATTGTGAAATGCCTGATTTGTGTTCCAGCCACGCAGAGGTCCTTGACAGTCCACGATGACCAATGCGCTGTCCACCAGTGCTTGACCGTGTTGTACCTTCATGGTAATTCTGCCAATGTCCGGTAGTGGCCCCAAGAAGTATGAAAAGCGAAGGGGAGCCTTCTCCAGTATGCGCCACCACTTGCAATGCTTTTTGAAGACTCATGGGTATCGCGCTCACTGGTGAACCAGTATCAACAAGCATTCATAGCCTCCGGCCCTCTCAAAGCAGATCCCTTTCCATTGGTCGAACCTCTTTTGGCTAAACTGTGTGCAAGCAAGGCTGATAGAATTTCTTCCCAGCTCGCTTCCTTGTCAGTCATCCAGCACGTATGCTTTTTACTGGTTGGTGCGACCGGACTTCGATGTTCTGGCCAGGTAGCCCTTCTTTCCCCACTTGTGGCACTCTGTTCTGCAGTGGCGACATTTGTCCGCTGAGTGATGGGCACCACACCTCTAGTAAGAGGCACGTGTACCTGTTGCACTGTTGCCTCGTCTGGTAGGCCCCAGATTACTCCGATGAGTTCGTACAAAGTGTGTGCCACTCACCCCATCTTGCGAAGCTGTTTTCTGCATCACCTCGACGCTTTTGCCGGCAGTCTCGGAGGAAATTGCAAATTCTTCTGCCTCTTCCAGGCTCAGCGTCTTACGAGTAAGCGAAAACTATCGTGTTTCCGTTTCCGGTCTCTGCTATCAGCGCTCCTGATAAAAGGCGCAGCGAGCTGCCGCGCCGCAAAGAAGCAATTCGTCAGTCACAAAATAAAGATCGCTCCCGGCGGACGAGAACTTGTCTTCCGGGCACACGCATGCACACAACTGGCGACGAGGATGGGATGCATGCGCACAACAACTGGCGACGAGGATGGGATGTTTTTCGTTTTTTTCCACGGTGGAGGAACAAGCAGATGAGGAAGTTTTCTACACACTGAGGTTGGATTCCATGCCAGTGACAAGTCAAGAGATTGCAAGGCACACCGCCCGTGATTCCACTCTCCGGCTGGTACTCTATTTCACACGGAAAGGTTGACCGTCCTACATCGGCGACGCCGATCTCAAGCCATTCTTCCACAGACGACATGAACTAACGGTTCATCAGGGATGCCTGATGTATGGCATGCGTGTTGTGGTGTCGCCCAAGCTGCGTCATCTGGTCATCTAGGAGCTGCACGAGGGTCACCCGGGCATCGTCCGTAGCAAAGAGCTAGCCCGCAGCTATGTCTGGTGGCCATCAGTTGACAAAGACCTCGAGAAGTAAAGCTCTGCCGGGAGTGCCAGCAACAACGTGCATCACCCGCAAAAGCCCCCTTGCATCCCTGGGCGTGGCCGTCGAGACCTTGGCAACGAGTACACTTGGACTTCGCGGGTCCTTTTTGCAGCTGGATGTTTCTTGTAGCTGTCGATGCCCATTCCAAGTGGCCTGAAGTCTGCCTGATGAAGTCTACGACCGCTGCAAGCACAGTTGCCCAACTACGCAAACTTTCCAGTCGACATGGGCTTCCGGAAACCATTGTCAGTGACAATGGTCTGCAATTTACTTCCGAAGAGTTCCGTTCTTTTCTCAAGATGCATGGCGTGCGCCAAGCTCTGACCGCGCCATACCATCCCAGCAGCAACGGACTCGCAGAACGTTTTGTACAATCTCTGAAGAATGCCCTTCGAAAGGCTCCGGCGTCAGAGTCTGTTGCCGAGAGTCTGAACAAGTTTCTGCTGGCCTACCGCACCACCCCTCATACAACTGCTCAGGAGACTCCGGCCTTCTTGTTGATGGGAAGAGCCCTTCGTCGCGCCTGGATGCTATGACACCATCACTCGAAGCCTTGATTTCTGGATGCCAGTTCCAACAATCGTCTCATCGGGGAGGAGGTGTGGACGTGCCGTTTTCAGAGAATGACTGCGTCCTGGTGCGAAACTTCAGACGGGGACCCAAGTGGTTGAATGCAACGGTGTTGAAAAGAACTGGGCCCGTTTCTTACACGGTACAAGTTACCACGTCGCATGGAGTGCACATCTGGATCACTTATTGCCAGCTCCACCCTCCACAAGCAAGGCTCCGTTTGAGTCGGATGACGAGCTGTCACCAGTATTGCTGCCACCTGTCAAGGACAAGCCAGCTCTCGCAGTGCCAACAGCAACAACAGCCACGACGACAGCAGCGACAGCAGCACAAATAAGGGGACAAGTAACCTCCGCGGAGCTGTCGCAACCACGCTACCCACCGAGGACCCGGAAACCACCCGACCGTTTTTAGTCCCGGTTAACTACTCTCGAATAAGAGGGGGAAAGTGTCGTGTTTCCGTTTCCGGTCCCTGCTATCAGCGCTCCTGAGAAGAGGCGCAGCGAGCTGCCGCGCCGCGAAGAAGCAATTCGTCAGTCACAAAATAAAGATGGCCCCCGACGGACGAGAACTTTTCTTCTTCCGGGCACCCGCATGCACACAACAAACCGCTGTGAGTCATCATCCTGGAGGCCACAGACGATTTGGTCTCGTAGCATCCGGTTAAGGGTCTCGTCAAAATTGCAATCCTTGGCAAGATGCCTCCCAGGTCTGCGATGAAGTCTTGAATGTTTTCCCCTTCCTCTTGAGTAAGTGTAAAAAACGAGTAGCTTGCTGAAATCTCCTTGGCTTGGGAATTGTAGCATTCCTCGGCGTGGCTCACGACGACCTTGTAAGTTAAGCTTAGACAGGTTGACCTTTTTGACAAGTTGCCCTTTCTACAAATTGACCTGCAACGAGTTGACCTATTTGACGAGTTGGTCTCTGATGAGCTGGCTTTTGACATGTTCACCGGATCGCTTGGAGTGCATCTTTACTTAGTTCAGCAACCTATTCTGTCCCTGTATTGAAAATGGTCCCAAAGTGGCAACAAATGACATCACAAAAGCCGGCATGTCATGTTGTCAGATGTCGCAATCCTGGTAATTGGGCGTAGAAGTTCTGAAAAAAAGAAAGCATGAGCAAATGCTAGCGTCACTTTTGTCGCGGCATCCTCGTCCCTCGCTGGCGAAGCTTCTGTGGAATGTCACAATGAAAAGTGACCTGCAGCAAAATAGGTGTCTGCCACATACATCACCGATGATGTGACACCGTTAGGACCGCGGCCGGCGACAGCATGACACATCTATGATGTCATTAAGCGGAAAACTAGAAACCACTTATAAGGACGTAGTAAACGCACCGGACCACGACTCGTTTCATGCTTAATAACGCAAACGCAGCGTCTGAAACCTGCTGCTGCTGTGCCATCTTTCAAATTCCATCTGCTACCAACACGGCAACTCTAGCTTTGCCTTAGCTAGGCTTCCAAACAGACAGCGCTATGCTCAGTCACCCCTTACCTCGCTCTGTTTGGACAAAATTGATTAATATCTCGGGCCCCAGCGTCCACCGAGCCTCGTGGGAAATGTCAAGGGGTCGCCAGGTGACCGCTTCCCAATCTCAGCGTCAACCTCCGCAACGGTGCATCCGACATTAGCGAGCCTTGCAACATCCATTTTAGCAGACGGCACCCTGAAGATGGTGTTTGCCGTCAACTGGCTTCAGATGCTGCATTTGAGCGTTTTTCGATAGACTTTTTTTGCCACGGTGACTATAGGACAGACTTTATCATGCAGAAGGAGATGGCAGGGTGTCAAAGTCAGGTGTACACTTGGGCTTTTTTGCTGTGCTTTTCAATAAGCGTAACATAAACAAAGTTTCCCCTCTGCCCTACTAGCGTGGCAAAGGGAGTGGTAATGCAGAATGTGATGTGGACGTGGTGTGAAGAGCTAGCAGAAGACTACTGCCGAGGAGTAGTGTGTGCGCAGCCACACGTGGCACTTGAGGAATCCGATGCTACCACGAGACTGCAGCTTTCCTTGTTGAGTGTCCGCTCAAGTGAGGATTTGGGAGCACACTTGAAGACTCCGTGCACACGACTGTCCACGCAGCCCTGTGTCGTGCACGGTAAGAGAGTGAGTGCTCCATTGGGGTTTTTTTGGATGTCATCTTCTGCAGTGGCAATGTGAATGCAACCTTCTCGGAATCTGCTTCAGTGCGAGACACAGTAGACAGAGCGTGCGAAAAACAAAACAATTGGAACTCGGCAGCACCCTAGTGAGCCTAGATTAGAGTTTGCAATTAGTTGATCGGGGTCACGTGAATTGCGGGTCACATTTGCAGTACGACATGCTAGGAGGTGGCAAGGGAGTCTATTATCTGCAAGCGCCTCCACCTTTCCCCCTGCTTTCCTACTCTCCACACAATTACACAGCACATATGCGGTGCAACCAGTCTTTGCAGGAGGAATCTGCCATTAAATTGTGCTCCCCATTGGTTTGAGATGGTCCCTCTCTTCAATCTGGACTAGAGAGCCTGGATTGTAGAGAGGATCCTTCTGAAATCATGGACAGCATTTGAAATGTAATGAAGGATGCCTCCAGCAAAGGTGGGTCACAAGTGTGCACGTGCTGCGTTTTGCGTAACAAGGAGGAAAGCAGGCGGAGAGGCTCGCGAACAACCAATGCGTTTTTCGCCTCCTTAGCTTGTATTGCAAACGCGGCCCATGAACCACGCAATTCCGATCAAGCAGTTGGAATCCCTGTATTGTAGGCTCTCCACAGTGCCAGCTCACGGCAAGAAAGAATGAAACAAACTATTTCAGCCCGTTATGGCAAAGGGAGCACGTCTAAAGTGGTGGGGGCTTTTCTTTCTCTGCTTTTCTGTCGCTCTCTCTTGCGCACTCTTTTTCTGGAGAATTCTGGAGCGCACGATCGTTTCTTGGGGCAATTGTTTTACCCCTGCACTCACGGAAGAGGTTCAGTATCCAATCAGTGAGGAGACTGCCACCGAACGGCGTTCAACTGGCAGTCTGTTTGTCAACTTTCGTTGCTAGCACCTAACTGGGTAGGGTTAAGTGTCAGTCATATTACACATTCTGCATTAAAAGAGTTAGACATAGGGCTTAACTTGGATGCCTAATTTTCTCCAGTGCCGAATATTTTGACGAGTCTTACACGAAAAGTATGTTTTTAGCTCACTATTTGAACAAAGTTTTGTGTACAGCAGCATGGGACCTAACTACCAATGTCCTTTTTGTCAATCATTATCACAAGTGTGAACAGAGGTATGGTTCAGAATGGCCAACGTTTGAACGTTGGAAACAAAAAGGAATTGCCTCCCCCCCTCCCCTGCACTTTTTCTACACTAAACTGAGTCATCTTGCTTGTCGTCTTTCTTTCTTGTCATATTCTAATTAATACATGTCCTAATGACAGGCACACACAAACCGCCAAAAAACCTTGAGTATTGAACTCAGGTTTAAAGACAGTTTTCTTCTGCCAGTTCTGAAATTGTAAAAGCCAGAGTGAATTCGGAAATTGTTACCCAGATTGGAAGTAGACGACTGTGGTGGCAAAGAAAAATATCAGTTCAAAAGGGTGATTAAGGAGACAATTAGGATCACGAGCGCTGCAAATTGTATAAGCATCCCCTCTTTACCATTGAATGATGACACGAAAGCATTTTTGTCTGTTTAGTCTCGAGTAGGTTGTGACTCGGGTAATTTTTTTAATGTTTTTCTCCCATGAGCAATTGACATTCGAAAACTGTCTTTAGACCTCTGTTCAATATTCATGGTCCACAAATACCTCATTCCTGCAAAACGTCCCTAATGTGGCTCACTAGAGAAAGTCTAGTGAAACGTTAAGTTTGTTGGCGGGGAAGGGGGGGGGGGGGGGGTTAGAAAACCAAGAGCGGCAACCAACAGGTACAGGCTGCACTGCCCAAAGGTTGATTAGAAGAGCTCGCAAGGTCTGGCACATGCAAGTTGGTTCTATGCCGTTTCATTTTAGTATGACTATTACAAAGGTGCTTCACATGCACTAGGCTTCGGCAGTACTCTCCATTTCCCAACGGATGGTGCCACCATTACTTTGCTTGTGACACTTCACGGTCAAATAAAAGTTCCACAAACTGCCAGTTTAAAAGTTTCGTCGGACTCACTAGTGTGACCATCATATTTTCTTTACCTTGCTTTTGTTGCAGCCGACGTCACAGAAGACAAAGCCGTGAAGAAAGAAACCGACAAGGTTCCCGATTCCGAAGCCAACGAGATAAACATGGAAGACGTTGCCACTCCCAAGAGCAATGGTTCATACTTCCCGTCACCAATTTTGCCATGCGATTCATAGGCCCAGCGCGTTTAAACTGAACCCATGTTTTGTGTTTCTTTCAAGGATCTTCAGATCAGGCGGCCGCATCCGAGGGCAGACGCAGGGGTTCGAGGCAGAATGGGGAATCTGGGGAAGCACAGAGAAGTGAGCAGTTCTTTTTTGGCATTACAGCTCCTCAAGACCACTTATACGTGGGGACATGCCAACGACATCTGTCGGTTAGACCAAGAACACTACCGATCTGGATACATTCTATGCTTCATTCTTTCCCCGTGGGCTCGATATAATTCTGATAATATTATATGCGACAGTTTCTCTTGTATAGTCCATAGATTCAAACTCACAAACATGTCGAAACTTTCAATATAGTTGTAGGTAGATAGGAAGTGTTCCAGTGCTACCCGATAGGTGGCGCCATTGTGTTTTCTCATCGTAAATGGTTGCACCGCAGTTCATTGCATTCATATGCAACTGTTTGAACAAGCCTCTACTGGCAGATAACCACTATTAATGCTTGCCACTACTGTAACGGTGAATTCCCCCAGCCCCTCGGACGCCCAAAAAGAGGAAACCCAGAAGGGACCAGAACGGGCACAGCCAGAGCGAGCCAGAGTCTACGGACAGGGAGGGCGGCTCAAGGCCCCCCGGCGGACAGCGCAGGCAACGGGACCGGTCCGACGGACGGCCCAGGGTGGACATGGACGGTGGGACCCACCTCTCTTCTCTTTCTCTCTTAGTTCGCAGTCTTGTGCGGCTCTAATAGGCCTTCCGCTAAATCACTCTGGCACTGAGGAACATGCTACAAGCGCTGTTAAAGATGCTGTGCGTACAACAGATCTCCGTTTGGCGTTTTCGAATCCTGGCTGAGGTACCCGCAATCTGACGGAGGCTTAGTGTGGACAAGGCACCACAAAACCCTGGTGTTGGCGGCAGATCAGAAGGTCCCCTGGTGGTCAAAAATAATCCTTAGTCCACCTCTGAGGCATGCCAAATGCTCTTCGTTTGTCTGGCGTGTAAAACAACTGAATTTGACATGCGCCACACATGCTGGCGTCTGCGACGGTGACTGTTTTGATGCAAAAATTTCAAACGAGCGGCGCTTCGCTCAAGCATTTCTCATGCCCTATTTGGGTAATTTACCTGGAACCTTTTGTACACATTATAAACTGGGAGTCGGTAGTAACTGAAACGGAACCAAATAAATCATATGGTATATTTTTGGACCTCCTACAAAAGTGTTATGAGGAGTCATTTCCATGGCAAGAGTTTAAAAAATATAAAAAGTAAAAAAAACCTTGGATCTCAAGTCAGTTATATAAGCGTATAAAAGAGCGCAATAAATTATGATAAGTTCGTCAAGACAAGAGATATCTCAATATTACAGGAATTTAGGAAGGTGAGGAACAAGCTCAACGCTGATATCAAGAAAGCTAAAGCTCAATACTACAAAAATAAGTTTAATGCAATATATAACAATCTGCGGAAAGTCTGGCAAGCCGTAAATGGATTTGCTTCTAGGCCTTGTGCACATGCTCCAAAAGAACTTACAATCGAGCGGGTTACTTACTCGGGTCAGTCTCTTGTAGATAAATTTAATTCCCACTTTCTAGAATCCGGTTGTTCTACTATGCCCTCAGCGAGAACACCTACATGTGAGTCTTATGTTGGATACCCTTTACATAACTCGGTATTTCTGGCACCTACCACTGAACTAGAAATAACTACTACCATTAAATCCTTAGGGAATAGCGGTGCCTGTGGAGAAGATGTGCTATGTTCTAAGCCAATCAAAGCAGTTTCCTCTTTCATATCTACTCCGCTTTCGCATATCTGCAACCTTATTTGAAGTACCGGTATCTTTCCAGAAAAAACGAAAATAGCGAAAGTCTGATTCATAAAGGTGGTCCCCAGAATAATATGAATAATTATAGACCAATATCAGTACTTCCGGTCTTTTCTAAAGTAGTGGAACGCGTTATTTACAAACGTTTAAGTGACTTCTGTAATAAACATAATATTATCACAAACAACCAGTATGGTTTCCAAAAAGGTAAATCAACTGAAATGGCACTGCTAAATATCAAAAACAAAATCATAGACAATATTGAAAATCAATGCTATACTCTGGGTGTTTTTTTAGATTTCAGAAAGGCCTTTGATTCTATAAAACATGACATCCTACTCCGAAAGTTACCGCTGTATGGAATAAGAGGCAGTGTGCTAAACTTGATAAGCAGTTACATGACCTCACGTTTTCAATATACCGTCCTCAATGATATGCGCTCTCCTTTAGCGAAAATTTGATACGGTGTGCTGCAGGGGTCGATTCTCGGGCCATTACTTCTCCTTCTTTACATCAATGATATAGTAAACATCCCACAAACACCTAACATAATTTTATTTGCAGATGATACGAATGTATTCTTTACTGGTAGCTGTTTGGATAGCATAGAAAGAGAAACAAATAATTGGCTGGAGCAACTTGATTTATGGTTAGGCTCAAACCAGTTAGAGCTGAATACGGCAAAGACTAAGTACATTATTTTTAGAGCAAAAAATAAGCCCATAACTAGCGAAATTAGCATATCTTTTCAAAACTCGAATATTGAACGCGTGGAATCCTTTAAATTTCTTGGTGTTCGTTTTCACGAAAATCTATACTGGACTTGTCAAGTGAACGAACTCCGAAGGGATATTTCTGGATCAATTGGTTTAATTTGTAAGCTAAAATACCTTCTTCCAGCCTGGTTAAAAAACAACTGTATATATCTCTGATTCACTCGAGGCTGCATTACTGTTTATTGGTCTGGGGGACGACTACAGCAAGTAATATTAAGCAATTATTTACATTGCAAAAACGCGCAGTTAGGTCAATTGATAATTTACCTTGGACTGAATCGACTTCCCCTAGCTTTATTAAACATGGAATATTAACGTTAGACAATCTTTTTTGCCTAAAGGTCGCAATTTCAGTTCATACTCAGATAAACACGAATCCCGCAATATTTTATGAAACATATTTATTTAAGCAAACAAATTACAATTTGAGACACCAGCAGTTTTCAAAACTAAAATAAGAACTAATTACGGTACACAAAAAATGTCCTACCAGATAACCGATCTTTTTAACAGAAATGATTGTGTATTCGAATTAGCCCAGACAATTGCGTCCATGTTTCTTTTCAAAAAATACCTTACGGTATACTTCAATGTGCCTAGCGTGTATTCCTAGTATAGTTCACATCAAAATAGATTGTACATTTTTTGTGTCTCATATTTTTATCTTCTCAGATATTGTTTTATTTTTGATTTATGCGGTTTTTGATTCATTTCCTGTGCCCTGCTTCTGACTGCTGTAATGGGGGTTGGTACCTAGTCGGGTGATTCGTATTCGCCTTTTGTCCCAACCTCCCTGACAATTGTGTCAAAAATAAAAATAAACAAACAAACATAAGGCAAGTGCTGACAGCATGTGTACTGCCTACGTTCTCAGCATTATCTGGGGTGCTTTGGTAATTTATATAGGACTGTTATCTGATCAAAAGCAAAAGTTGTTGTCCCAGTGATACAACTCTTTGTTATTTGCACGATTCGTAACGCATTCCCAATTCTAACGTGCGGGTGTGCTTAAATCTTGAATATTGGAAATGGAATTTAATGACAGTTATATTATACAGGTAAAAACCACGAGGTGGTATGGTGACCAGTGGTCTGCAAATCCTCTCAATTCAAGCTCATACTTGATTGACATGACCACAGTTTAATCTGTATAGACTTTTGTAGCAGAAGTGTTGAAAACTGCTGTAGTTCCTGATTTTTGTGTACTCTGTTTTTTTACTTTGGCAGCCAAGCAACTCATGGGACCTACAGATATAAACATATAGCTTTGTCTCCTCTATTCTTTATTGCATAGGAGTCATGTCAACCAAAGACTGTTTTTGTTGGAATATAAGGAAAGTTCTTGTTACAACTCGACTTTGCACTTTCATTATTTTTCAGAGAGCATCCCGGAGTCCCACCGTTATGTTTGGGGTAAGCAGAACTTGCTGTTTGACTTAGGAGGCCTCTCCTGAATTGGTTTATAATTGGGTCAGCCATTTCAAAGATGCGACGAGTCACTCGCTTTAGATGAGCAATTTAGCCAGGGCAGTACAACCGCTAGCCTGGGGCTTTAACGTGCACCACGCAGTAGTGATACACGACCGCACGCCGGTACGGTGCTCATCCAGATCGAAATGGGCAGGGGTGGGGATTGAACCCAGGATTTCTGGGTTCTGCAGCACGAGCTTTTGCTCCACATGCTCAGAGTTGGTGTGCGCCGACCCACTTGGCTACCGATCGCCCCTGTGATACATAACCCACCGATCCTGAATTGGTTATGTGTCATAAATAGGGAGGGTTCTTTGTTTTCGGATAAATCCGATGAAGTCCGAAAAATACTTGTCAGTAAAATTTTTAATGGTTCGGATCGATCAGAAAAACCTAGAATTTCGAGGTCACGATGGCAAAGTAAAAAGCCAAAAAGGACAATATTTTACAAATAAAATTTGTCGAAGAACAAAGCTAGTGGTCTCCCCTCAAAAAAAAAAAAAAAAAAAACAATTCAGTTTTTCTACTATTTACAAAAGGTAGTTTCACATTTATCTTGTCAAGGTTCATTAGTATAAAATTGGCCAATGCACTTCTGGGCATGACAAAAAGCTACTGTTCAGGTTTCCAGTTTGGACCTTACTATTTGGGCTTCTTAGAGGGAGGGGGGGAGTGGTTTTTGTAACACTGAAAGATGTGAACCTGTAGTTTCATAGGATGTTGAGGACAGCTGAATGTTTTATGGGTTGGAGATTTTGAAGTACCGACGCCTGTTTCCTAGATTTGTTTCGGGACAGTTTACTGCCAATCGCAAGGGTGCCAGTGCCAAATGCAACTGCAGAAATATCTTGTTATTGGTGACTTTTTTTATGAATTTAGTGTGTTTTTGTCTGGACAGTAGTATTAATTTCTATGTTGAAAAAAAAACAAGAGCAAAGTAAAATTAATTGAACCTCGAATTTCAAAGAATGCGTTGAAAAACTGAGGGTGAGGATGAGACGAGAGTGCGCAGGGACGTCGGAACACCGAAATCTGGTTCGAATGATTAGTGGGTAGACCTAAAGGTAGCCGCTTTCATCTCTATTGCACTCGTCGAACTCGTTCGAATGCGAGAGCCAAATGGCGGGCGCCGGCGGTCCGCATTCAACGAGTGCTGTGGAGACAAATGCAACTATCTTCAGATCTAGGTACCTTTCAGTCATTGCAATCGGAGCTCGGCACTCCGACGTCCCCGTATGCTCTCGTCTCCTCCTCCTTTCTCTTTCTCGTCGCATTGGGAATCGAACAAAAATTAACTCAAAAATACCCTTTGAATTTCACAAAAAATAATCTCTGAAAACACAAAATCCTAATCATAAGCAGCCAAGGGTGTTTAATGACTGGGCAAACATAGCTGCCTTGTATTATAGGCTCTTGCCAGTAGCTTCAATTTCTTCAGCGACTTGGGATATTATTTCTAGGTCTAAATGGCGATTAAATAAACTGGGCAATGAATGGCATTATACACGGTATGGTAGCATAGCTTCATTTGGAGAGCAATAGAAAAAAATGGATGCATCTGCATGTGGTGAATGATGTTGATTGGGGCGAAGCTCTGGTGGTGCTGATGATACTGATTTTATTGTTCATAGGTAGTGCTGATGGTGCTGATTTTTTTTTATTGCTCATAGGTAGTGCTGAGTTCCTGGTTGCGTTTCGACTTCATTTTTACTGCTTTATGGTCGGTGAAATGCAGAGCCAGTGGTTCTTCTAGCGGATCAGCTCGGATCCGCTAGAAGCCATGGTAACATATCTCCACCGCTTAAGGGGGGGACATGGCCTCGGAATTAAAGTTTCAGAAAAAAATTTTTTTTTTTTTCAAAATTTATATGTTTATGTTTATTAACTTCCAAAGAATGGTTTCAGAAATTTTCATTTATAAACATGCAGGATTTACTTCAGAATAAATTATTTCAGACATGCCGGCAGCCCTCAGAGTCAGCAGGGAGCAAGTTTTTTGTGTTTTTTATTTAGCGCTACTTCATACTTGTTTAACCTAGCCAGAACATCTCACCCTCATTGGAAGTGCCATTTACTCTAGATTTAGCCCGTAGAAGGTTTCGAAGTTTAAAAGTATCAATGGCCAGAAGGACCCAATACATCCAAACAGAAAAAAATCTGAAAATTCGGTATGAGCGATCTTATTGGTTGAGACCTGAAACAGGGTTTACGATTGGTCCTTCCCGGTAACATGATATTGTGTCATCTTCACTAATGCCCCTTCACAGTACCTTCCACTTCAGATCATATTCCTGCTTTGCTGCTCTTTCTCACTGTGATTTGCCTCTTAGTTTTTGCCAGTTTATCTGTCAGGGAATGCCTGCTGCAAAAGTCAGCGTGCCTGCAAACAATACAAACTGGTAGCTATTGCCAGGGGAACAGGGAAGTCTCAAAGAGGAAGGTGCTAACAATGCGCCAGGTGAAGTTTGCCTACCTCGGACTCACAGAAAAGAAAGAAACCTAAAGTTGAAACTTCAAATGCACTTTTTCTCACTTTCACTTTTTGGCAGGAAATGTGGTAGGAGGAAATGTATCATTAAACATTTTATAAAGTGTAAAGATTTAATTCAGTGGTGTCCTTGACTGAAATTTCCTGAGGAACAAGTTAAGGTACTCATAATCTGAAAAAAGTAAATTCTTGCTGATAAAAACTGAATATTTTAAAACTCAGAAATTTGTTAAAATCGTTTGCTTTTTTTGGGTGTTCATGTTTTTCTCTAGAATTGCATTTTCTACAATTAATTTTTACCTTAACTTGCACTATGGGTATTCTACTTCACATTAAACCAAACATTTTGTAGATTTAAATACATTTCCTAATAAAGTAACTTTTTTCTGGAGCTTGTTAAGCATAGTACCGTAATATCCCGAGTCATCGCCCATCCTCGAGCCATCGCCCACCCCATTTTTTGGGCCAATATCGATTTCCGAAAAAACACCGAGTCATCGCCCACCCCTTCAAATACCCCAGCGCGGACTCTGCGATCCGCGAACACTCATCCTACCCGAATGACGCGGCCACGGACCTTACAGTTGGAGGACGTCCGTGACAAAGTAAAACGAAGGAGGGAAAGACACTTCTTTTTGTTTACGCATTTCCTCCGTGAGCGACCCCAAAGTGGTCGTGTATCTGTGCGAAAAGAAAGCGATGGAGATAACAAAATAAGAGTTTGTTAATGTAACCGCAGAGTGTTAAGTCAAAGTCTGTCTCCGCCGAAGGTCACCGCGAACCCGCTCCTTCTTCCCGCCCGTCGCGACCGCGGTTGTGCAATATTTTAGGCAAAGCCAACGCGTAAATAAAGCTTTGCTGGAACGCCCTACACAGACGTTTGCAGAGCGTCCCAACCGTGCATTGATAGCCCACCGTGCACGGACGCACGTATGTACGCACCAAACAAGAAAGTTGCGCAAGAGCTTGCAATTGACAAGGCGCCCAACTTGGCCCGACGCCAAAGTATTTGCCATCGCGACCGCCGGCTTTCCCAGCATTGCTCTTGGTCGCTTCTTTGGTCCGCTCGCTGGCTCGTTGCGCCTGGTCGGTTTTTCTATTTTCTTGTAGACTTTTCTTTCTTTTTTTTTTTTTTTACTAACTAGGAGAACATAGTGGTGACATTCTTTCACGGAACAAACGTTCGCGCTATATGCAGATCGGCAGTGTTTCTAGCGCCTATGCAAGCAACGGACTTCGCTATAGTAAAATATTCTTTCGTGCGCATTTTTTTCTATAAAATAATGAAACTAAATCGAGTTTTGAGTTTGATGTATCTCTTGTGCATCAGCGCTAGATACGAAGAGAAAAATGGGCGGTTTTTTCCGCTTTTTTTTCAAGTGTTTGTGCTCACCCATCGAGACATGGCCCACCCCACTTTTTTAATGAATTTCAGGCGGTAGGGGGGTGGGCGATGACTCGGGATATTACGGTATGTTGTAGAATTGGCCTATAAGACTGAAACTTTAGATATCATCAATCCTATTGGGGTTCAATTCACCCTGAAAGTTTAAATCAATCTGAGACAATGGTTCAAAAGTTGACCCTCCCAGGCCATGTCCCCCCTTAAGTTAACGGTCCATGTCAGAAAGAGAATGTGCGGTATGGATAGTCGTTTTATAAACAGTTGAGCACTTGACCGCAGTGCCCTCTCGTCTATAAACGTTGAGCCAATGCATGCAAAGTTTAACGCGATTATATATGCATTTGACCGCAGCGCCCTCTCCTGTATATACGTTGAGCGGCTACATGCAACATTGCATCCATGACATCCCCAGCTCTCGAGTTGCTACCACATCTCAGAGCCCCCTACTCGTCCCGCAGTCGTGGCCGAGTCGTTAAGGCGATGGACTAGAAATCCATTGGGGTCTCCCCGCACAGGTTCGAATCCTGTTGACTGCGCAAACATTTTTTTCTTTTTTTAAGAAGACAGATGGGATGACAATCGATGTGAGCACGGACGCCGGACGGGCAAGGCTAGACCCTAAGAAGCTTCGCCCCTAAAACCAAAACAAGGATGTCATGCTCTACTTTCCATTGTGGTGAATGGTGCAAGCAAACCATCGTCATACAGCATAAATGAACTTTGTAGTGAATTTGATGTGTTGGGGTCTGTATCCGTTTGTAAAGTATAACTTTCTCCGACTCACCAGCTGACGATGTGTACAAGCGTTCCCTCTACGTGGGAAACATGTCTGCGCACGTGACAAAGGACGAGGTGCGAGCACTGTCCGAAGCCATCAGGAGCGTCAGATTTGTCAACAGGTCTGTCGGTCACGAACACTACCTTTTGTATGCTTCGCATAGCGGTACAACCATTCCTGCTGCTGTGGGGCTTAAGGCTGAACTCCATGGGACGAATATGCTGCGAATAACCGACAAATTTTCCCGGCGGCTTTTGCTCTGCGCGTGGAATCAACACAGTGGCTGCTACGTTACGCGCAAAGCGAGCGTGCCGTTGGGCAGCGTTCGCCAGTTATTCATCACATAATTCGTTCCATGGAGTTCAGCCTTTAGTGATCATATTTGCGTGCGATGTTCGCTAACTTGGTTGTGGTATTGGCAAGGTGGGTGACAGCATCTAATCTTTCCTTGTCAGTTGTGCCGGGTTTCGGGGTAAGTATAGATTGCAATTTTGACTTTGGTCACCTCATGTCGGCTGTTTATACTTGCTTCTTCTTTTAGTTGTTCTTTGTTGTATAGTCTCACTTTAATGCCACTGCATGTGTAGCAACTGTATAATCAGTAGATAGCTGAGTGGTTTTCTTTTTAGGTATTTTATAGAAAACTGCAGCATGTCATTTTAAACTTCGTGATATTGCCTATTCCTTTTTGTGATGTTTAGAGCCTGCTGAAAACTAGTTCCCTAGTAACATTGTCAGGGCTGCACCCGTGCTTGTATTGGCGACTACTATTGCACGTTCCAATAATGCTACAGTAGTTGATGGCTGCAGAACTAATGTCACTTGCATTCCAAGCCTCCCGAGCTGTTTGGATTGAAATACAGCCTCTTGCTAAAGATTGTGCTAGAGCAGTATATAGGAGGATTTTATAGTCCAAGCCTAATTTCAAAATCCAGAATAGCACCAGCCTGCAATTCAGATTTTATGAATATCTGACTTGCTGCATATTTTGCAGACTGATGGAAGTCACTGTATATACCGATGTATAAACATACACGAGATGTCTAGAGGTAGCTGATATTATAGATTTTGCAAAGCAATTTATTTTTTGACAAGTCTTGATGCTGAGGTGGTTTTACTTTGAGAAACCTGGAAGCAAACTTAACTGCATTTTAGATACCTCGAAGTTTGTTCCGAGACTGCACGCTTTCTTGCCATTTTGGGGCACGCATTATGTCAGAGTCTAAGCTTTCCAAAGTTGAGCTGCCTGCCACCCCGCAACAAATTCACCTAAAGCATTAATTCTCGATCATCCGATGTGCCTTGAAGCGTGCCTGAAGGGTGGTGACCGTGCCCCTTTCCAGAAGGAGCGCCTTCCTGGACTTTGAGAGCCCCGAGGTGGCGAGCGCCCAGATGGAAGTTCTGCGTGCCATGGAGCTGAAGGGGCAGCCCCTTCAGGTGGAGCCCAGCCGGCCGAGGGGCGCCACCACGGCCAAGTCTGACCGTATGCTCTACGTGCGGGGCATCCCCGACGAGCAGGGCATGGACAAGCTGGGACCCCTCTTCCCGTCCGCCTTGCTCATCGACCGCAGGGAGGGGTCAGTTGGCCGCGCTCTGCCTAGCCGCCGATCTCGGCCTTGTCTTGAGAGGGAAGTTAGGTGCTGTCGGAGCGAGGCATTGAACTAGCGCTGGTGTCAGCGGCGTAGCCAGGAAAACTTCTCAAGGGGTATTTTTCTTTGCTCAAGCCGATAGAAAGACAAAAAAAAAAAGAGCAAGAGAGAGAGATATTGCACAAACACAATTTTAGTTACTTTTTTCCCGTTTCTTAGAAGACAAAAATTCAACCTTTTTTGCCACATCTCGTTCATCCAATCTTTAAAGAGAAAAACTTGTTTAACAACGAAAATGCACAATCATAAAAAATAATAACGGGCTTTGAACAAAAAAAGTCCAGACAGGCTCACAAAATATTCCGGTGCATGCACTTCTCTGTGAAACACTCGGGTATCCAATGGCTGAAAACCGCAGAGGAGTGTCAGAGAACAGCGGAGTTTAAAATAAGATTAAACATAAAAACTGCAATGGGTACTGGGGCGTTGTGCAAGTGAAGCATCACGTTCATTGTCCTGCCCAAATTACATTTTTCAGAAATTATCATCCCATGGTCATGATTTGGGTTCTTTCAGTTCTTCGTTGTCGTTTTATAAGAAAGTGGCAGAGAAAAGTACCAGTTTCTATCACCTTGTGTGGTCTAAACATTTAGCTGAAGGCAGCATCGGTAGTTAAAAAGTGAGAAAACCCTTTTGAGGCTGACCCTGATGTTGCGGTAAATGTTCAGAAGCGCAACCTCTATACTCCGTTCACCCTTAAGCTGAGACTAGAAGCTCCGCCTTCAGCGCGGGCTTTCTGCCCTTGCTGACACAAGTGTGAATGTGAAGTATGTGCAACCAAAGCTTTGCAGAAGCCTGTGAGCTCACGCTGAAGGCGGAGCTTCTAGTCTCAGCTTAGAATGGAGTAGCAAGTGCTCCTGGAACATTAAATCTCTCGGGTATGACTTCAGTCCTCGGAGTCTTAAACGAACATCCCGCTTCAGTAGTGCTAAGGGGCATGGTGTCCATGATTTGCAGCTGGCAGTTTACATTAGGATACAAGGCCTCCAGGCAAAGGCAAATATCCTGCACCGCTGAGACACACTAAACGGTGCAGTCCCTCCACATCTGTGTCCAAACCAGACCTTCCCCGGGCAGTTTGTTTAATGAAACGAATGCTCTGCACAGGCTGGAGATTTCCTCGGAAGTCGAGGCTTGCGAATAGAAAGCGACGTCATTGGCCACAACATTGCTCTCGGCTAGGGCAGATGAGGCTGCGCGACGTGAATGTGCAGACTCTGTTGGAGACATTGATGACACGCTTGAAGTTGTAGATTAATAATAATTCTTGAAAAAAGCATCAAGCAACAGCTTGGCTATTAAAACCAATTTTTGAGTCTATACAGTGCGATCCAGTTATACCGATACCACATATAATGATGTATTGCTTGTAACAATCAGTTTCTAGAGCTTGTGGTCTAGAAACGATCAGATTCTAGTCCAGATACAACGATAATTGTTTAAAACTATTGAAATTTGGGGTTTTCTCATTATTGTTATAAGTGCATTGCACTGTATAAGTAAAGGAAATTTCACGACTCTCGTGCTGAACTCATGATTATAAACATTTACCCACTGCAGGGCTTAAGGAAGTCAACTAAGTATGCTTGGAAACCAAATGACTATGAGCATTTCAAAGTTGGCTTCAACGGTGCTTATGCCACTTTTCTCTCTCTCTATTCTTTATTTTTTGTACATTTTGATTGGTGTGTTATTGAAACTAAAGGAGTACAGGCAAGTAAACCCTTAAAAATAGAAGACTGGGTAAAAAGAAGAAACACTAAGCTGTTTGTTATTTCGTCATTCTGCTTTCTCCCCCTTGTAGGGTTTGCAAAGTCAGAGTATTGCAATTTTGGAATTTTGTTTCACTGCCCTGAAATTGTCGAGTCTTTGAGACTGAGGGTGGGGGACTTTAGTCAAGCCGCCTGCATTCTCCGAGGAGAGGCCAGTGTCCTTTGAGGTCAGGATTTCACGGCTTTTGTGTCGTCTGGAGCCGAGTCATTCGCACCTGCGAGCCTGAAGAAATGCTTTGGTTGTTAACAGGCCAAGTTTGGCGAGAGCTCTTCAGAGAGCCGTAGCCAGACTTGTTTCTCACGAAGTCCATGGACAGCATCTTCATCTTCGTTTTGCTTTGGAATGTTGTTGGCCCGGCCCCTCGCCGTAGTGGGTTGTTGAACAGAAAGATAAACACATGGGATTTTTAATGCCTTAACAAAACAAGGCAAAAAACAAAACAAGAAGACATTGAAAAGGGGAAAGAGGAAGACCATGAAATTTTTTGGGGAATATTTAAACCCTCAAACCCCCCCCCCCCCCCCCCCCCCCCCCCCCCCCGGCTGCGCCACTGGCTGGGGCTTCAAACTCAATCGATAGCCGAGAAACTCCTCCCGTTCTCGGCATTGAGCGGTGAAGCAGGGCAAGAGCCTACGGACCTTGTAAACAATAATGTGCATGCTACACAGTGTTTGGCTCGTAGTTAAGCATCATTGGGCGTTTCAGATCTGCTATAATAGTACTTAAACAAGACACATTACATAGAGGCAGCAATGGTCAAGCAAATCTGGGATATCAGGAAATGCGCGAGGGTACTCAGGGAACCTCCATGTTCCTAGAAATTCGGTTTGAGAACCAGTAACCGCAGTATTGTCGGCAGATTTGATCGATCGCGGCACATAGTTCTGACTCTGTCGGTTGCGCTGGCACCTCTTGGGCAGCCGTCTCTAGACTTTTGACGATTCTTTGTCGAGGCATTGGTTTACTTTTCGAGCTGCTTCCAGTGGCCCGTACTGTAGGTAATACGAATCTTGACTGTCAGCATTGTCCTACGACGTCTGTGTTTTCAGACTACGCCGTAAAAGAAAGAAGCAAGAGATGCATCAGTTTGGAGAGGTTTTGTTTGCACCAAAGATTGCGTAGGGGAAGCGCCTTCACACTTAAAATATTAAAGGGATAAGCGCAGGTTGCAGGTTTTATGTGGATACGGATGCGTGTGAAGTCGCATCTGTATCGTCAATCAATAAATCCACCTGCGACTTGGTGAATTTTAAGGATGGGCATTGCTTCAGTTATGTTGATTGCTTGCGTTTCTCTTGCCTCCTGTTGCCTGCAGCAAAGTTTTGCTGAGATTCAAGGATCACGAGTCTGCCATTGCTGCCATAAACGAAGCCATTGCTCAAGGTGCAGATGACTGCAAGTTCAGCTTTGCTGCTGGTAAGTGCCTCTAATCCTGTCTGATTTTCATTGCTTTGTTGTACGCTTCTATAGACAGACTCACAAGCTTGACGTCACGGAGCTGCGGCGGCGCTGCGATCGCGCCGGAGCCGGGGGGTGTGGGCAAAAGCGCGCACGTTTCGCATGGCCGTCATAGCATTTCAGCATGCCGCGAAGCTGTGTTGCCGTTAATTGCTCCAAAATGTACAAGAAAAGCAGCAAAGTGAGTTTCCAGAAGTTCCCGGCAGACTCTGAAAGGCATAGAAGGTAGATAATATCCGTGGATCGAAAAGTATGGTCGCCTCGCGCGAACGACCGTTTGTGCGGCAAACACTTTCTTGAAGGCAAGTGCAACTTCCAGTTCAATCTCCGTCCCGAGGCTTGCTTATGTGCAGGGAAACCGTTGTCTGATCGAGACCACACGGATTTTGTTCCCATGGTGTTCGCGCACAAAGCACCGGCCAAGCGCTCGTCAGAGGCTCGTTACGCCCGTGCTACCCAGCAGGAGGGGAACGGCGACAGAACAGCAGTGTTGTCGGCGTTACCGAAAAAAAGTAACGAAATACGTTACTCGTCATTTGCAAATAAAAGGTCTGCGTTACTGAGCTACGTTACCTAAAAATAAAAGGAACGCGTTACCGCTACCAATAAAAAGTAACGCACGTTACTTCTGATCCTGCGTTACTTTTTTAAATTATGATTTAACACATTTTACGGTCTTGACGATAGAAGTAATATATCAAGAAACATTATGTTCATGCAGGAACTGAACATAATTACTTTATCTCTTTTTACGGTTTCACCTAAATACTTACGAGAAAAAACGCACAGAAAATCATGGCTTGACGCTTAAAACACGTAAAAAATTGAAGTGTAATTTCTTTAAGACTTGGGAAGTAGTAACAAGTAACGTAACTCCGTCTCTTGAAATAGTAACACAAGTACGTTACCCGTTACTGTGTCGAAAACGCAACGAGTGGGCTACTACGTTACTGAAAAAAGTAACTCGTTACCAACAACGCCGTAACTTGTAACCTGTTACCGCCAAGACTGCAAAACGGACAAAGCGTTACTGCTTGTCATGCTTTGTGGTCATGAGGGCAGGGAAAATATCATACCTTGACTTGAAGACGCTGTGTGTATTTAATCAATTAAAGAATACACACGTTTCCGCGGACCCACAGGCTGCTGATCCCGCCGGCAGTGCGGAAACCAACTCAAAGTAATCGTAGACCTCGAGAGACGTGTACGCCTGCACTGTGTCGGCCGTGAGCTGGCTTGGCGAAAAAACTAAATAACCGACGACGTGAGCCATCAACGTCGGTGGCAGAAACTTTTTTGTCGGAAGTCCAGCAGGTTTTGTTTATACGGCGTACGGATCCTCGTTGTCAACGCCGTCCACGCACAGTTTGTTTCGATACCGTTGCCGTTCAGGCTCGGGCAACGAGCTCAAATAATCGGGCATAGCATACGACATACGTTGTGAGGAAATACGACGCACAAATAAAGATACAAGCGTCCCTACAACGTCAACAACGAGCGCACGCCATAGAGCGCAATGGCAAAAACACTGAGAGCCGGGCTGCTTTTGCCCACATAGCTACCACGCATGCGCGGCCTTCCGGCCGTGTTGGTAAACAGAGCTGCTCCGCGTGTCGGTCTATACCTAGAGTTTACTACCTTCAACATATGTGTGTTTTGCTGCGAAATAAATTAGCCCCTCGGGGATAGATAGCTCGAAAATCTGATAGCTTACTGTGTCAAGACTGGTATCATGCTTCGTGTGCATATCTTTTTCTTTTTTTTCTTTTTTTAGATGTCTAAAGTAGGAACGTTGGATGTGGTGTCTTGAAAGGGTTTGTAAGCTACTTGTGTAAAGTCAAACTGATTTTCAGATGCGGAAGTTTTGGACGTACCTAGTTATTTGGACAACCTTGTGGGGCAGTCACTTGCCCCACAAAGCTAACTTATAAGGGTGACTGAAATTTCGGATGCTGTTCAACTTGTTGCTCGATTTTTCCGACTTTGCCCGCGTTGCTTGCTCCCACTGTTCTGTGTTTGTGGACTGTGTCGCTGCCATTTGGTTTTGGCTTGTAGCCTCGATACCACAACCACATGCAATAGAGAAGCTGGATTGCAGCTGTCACCGGTTTCCAGGTCCAGTTTTGTTGCTGTTTGGTAGCTGTCTTGGCCACCGTCTGCTCACTTGCTCGCCAAGACTAGACTGCATTACAGTGTAGACCAGATATAACGTATGTCGCGGGAGTTGCGAAAATCCACACTACAAGCGGTACCGCGCTATAACCAAAACATCAATTTTTCAGGCCAAAATACATGCCATGAGACAACTTACCTTTGTAAAAGAATTTATTTTATGTTAGATGAAAAATAAAGCTTAGTTTAAGGAAAGTCTTTATTTCACCAGACTAGTACAGTTCTGTCTCAAGTGTCACACATTTTGAAAGAAATGAGCGGCTTTTGCCTGGCGCAGCCTTTTAACGGCGTCGCGGGTTGCGGACGGACGTTGCAAGCGTTCAGGATTACTAACCCTAATCACTTTTCCCCGGAAATGAAAACGCGTGAAAATTCGCATCCTTCATACGGTACGCGCCAGTAATACCTTGAACTTGAGCACATGCATGAAATGCGCCAAATAAGAAATCCGGGCGATGTTCGAGGACACAAATGCTTAGAAATCACCACTGTAGTCGAAGTAAACAAACAGTAAACAAACACGATGACCCGGGCGTTTCTGCCGTCTTGAGAGCGCCGCCACGACATCCCCGCACGAGTAGGTGGATCTTCCCTTCTAGTACGTGCTGGGTGATCATAGCGACACACAACGAAAATTCACAGTCGAGGATGGCGTTTTTACGCGGAACGATGAGATGAACGGCCGTCTACTACGACGATCACAACCGACGCCATGTTTGCGGATGGAAGCAGCCGGCCCACGACCAGCATGCAACGCGCGCGAACACTTCTCCTCGACCTGCGATTGGTCTGTCGTTGCGGTTGTTTGTTGCCGATTCACACGACGGACTGTTCTAACGCAGCGAAGGGACGCACGCATGTGAACGACACGTGCGTGCGTCCCTCTGTTGCTATGGCAACTGAAGCCTCTCTCTTCGCTTGTCCCCGCTTCTTCGAGCAACCTCCTTGCCCCGCGAGTGCCGCTTGCAGCTCGCGCCGTCAGCGCTGTTATCTAGTGTCGCACAGGGAAGCGTGCTCGCTGCTCTGGTCGTCGGCGCGGTCGGCGGGCTGTGCCAGAAACTGCACTATAACCGGTATTTCCCTTCGCGCGCCTGCATTTTAAGCGGTATGCAGGGGTGGAAGCGCTGCGCCAATTGCGCCACCCTGCGCCAATTCACTTCCCTGCGCCAGCCTGCTCCTAAACGCAAATTTCAACTTTTTTTTTTTTTAGTGTTTTCTTTAAATTTAGCGGAAAACGGTTGGCCACGGGCCACCATGTGGTCTGTACTTTTGCTTAGGTGTCACTGCGGGTGACTCGTACCAACTCGACTGGGGCTCCGAACCATGTGTAACCTCAGGGCGAGGCGTCGATTTTAGTTCATCGAGAGTGCGATGTCGTTTTTTACTACAAAGAGCTTGATATACGAACACATCGGTTTGGTTTCGAGCATAGTTGGTTGGCGCCAGATCAGTGGTTGGCGCGGTTGGAGCGCGCATGCAGTTGCCCGTGGTCCCGATTTGCCGTGATCGTCGGAGTTGGTGCCTCGGCACCGGTGGGGTATACCTTGGCCATTAACATGAGCAGAAGTATGTGGTCTTTACTAGCTTTACCTGTTATTTGGTAGCCTACCATATTTGGACGCTTAGCCGTGAAGAATCGCGAGCACAGGCACATCCGTTCTCGAGCTCAATTTGTCTTGTCAAAACGAAACCAAAACCATCATTGTGTAAGCGAATGTGCACGCTGTCGTGTGTTGTCTCCCGCCGTCAGAGACAACACACGCCGCCGTGTGTTGTCTCTGCCTGCTGCCGGAATGGTTCTCAAAGCCTTTCCTTTGCATAAATTGCCAATATTCCATATTTCAATGCAATAGAAATAGAAAGATGTGTATGTATGTTGCGTGAAAATTATTCTGGGATGTGCATGCATATATTTTTGCTACATTTTCACATTTAGAAACAACAAATCACTTTTAGACACCTGTTTGACCTCCGTGACCTGCTCCAAAACCTACTTCCACGGCTACAAAACTTATATTTGCTGCTCCCGAGCTGCTCTAAAGCGAGCCTTTTACTGCTCCAAAACTGCTCCAAAGTGGGACTTTTGCTGCTCCCAGCCCTGATACAAAAGGCTCTAGCCCGCTTCCACCCCTGGGTATGTAATTACATGGCGTTCTATGGAAGGCGAACCGGTGGTTTAAGAAAACCGCGTTATACCCGGTCCTGCACTATAAGCGGTTACGTTGTAAGTGGTCTATACTGTATAGGGACTATTCACTGGCGGCCATAGCTATGTACACGACTGATGAGCGCGTGTTGATAGCGAGCTTGCACAGTCCTTTTGCAACGTGCATTCCGCACCTTTGAGATTGCCGGTCTTGGCAGCCTATTAATGTGAGCTCGCTCTGAGCATGCGTTCTAAACATCACCCTCAGATATGGTGTCTAGTGAATACTTTCTATAGTCATTGCCTGTCTGCCATCGGGCAAGCCCCACCACCATTCCCATGCTCCTTGGGTTTGTGCATGCTTTCTTCCAATGGTCTCATAGTGATGCAATCTCGGTCGGGGAACACAGCCTTCAGGTAGCACCAAGTGGTACCAACGGCGGTTTCGAACAAAGTGTCACGTGCAGCACAATGCCGGTGGAGAGGGAAGCCGCGATTGTCAAAGGTGCACGGGCAAGGCGGTACACGTAAAGTGCCGACTGAGGAACCGGTCGGTTCCCACGTCTACGAAGGGGTTGCGACAAGACAAGTTGTCCGGGAGTGCTGAGATGTCCGTTTGCGTCCCTCTCCTCTTTCCTTAATCATTCTCAATTGGCACAGGTGCTGACACTTGGCCATATGACATAGCCATTGGCCCATTGACCTTTTTTTATACTGAAAAAAAAAAAAAAAAAAAAATGACCTATTTTTTTTTGTTACTCTTCACGACTAAGGTTCGCACTTTGCCTTTCATTGTTCGTTGCCTTTTGACATATTTTTGTTATTTGTCGCTCATTGTACATCGCCCTACATGAGTCCTTTATTTTTTGTTGATGGTAGTGCAATCACAGAAAGGATTAGAACAGCAGTGAGGTCCCTTGATTCCGCCTCCAGCACAAGCTTCATACCGCCGTGGGGTGCCGGTCGTTGAAACTGACGCTGCGTGTCAATTTCACCGACCGCCGACACGTTGGCGCGCACTCGGCTGGTTCTGCTCGTCTCTTCGCCGACGAACATGCCGCCGCCTCCAGCATGCACATCGTCGGCGGTGCCTCTGCTCGTCTGGACACAGACGAAATGGCGCCGCCTCAGGCATCCGCACGACAAAGGGAGCGGATGAGTGGCTTGCATGCTTTTGCATTCACAACTCATAAGAAGTGCTTAGGTGTACCTCAAGCTTTTTTTGTTGTGTTTGGATGAAGAATGGCCGAAATGAGCACCGAAATCCTAAACTGCCCGGATCAGTGTGTCTATACAGAGAATTGTAGTTGGCACTCCAGCATGATTTTGACACTTGATCAAACTATGTGCGACTGTGAATTGTGCGAAAAAAAATCGGCGGGGAGTAAGGCTGATTCTAGCAGCCATTCCGGAGTGGCTCTTACAGCAAGTGCCGCCACCCTTGGGAGTCGGGCGTGCCGTGCGCCGGTATACATTTAAGTTGCAAATAGCTATCAGTAATACTTGCTGGTATAAATAAGAAAAAAAAAAAACTAAGTCTACAGAATGGCACAATGCTACAGGTACAGCCGGCTGAACTCGTAACAAGCCAAGGGGTTCTTGATGAGATTGTTTTGTTTTTGTCAGCGGTGGAATGCTTTGGTTCGATTATAAGTCGACCCCCTCCCCCCTACTTCAGGTTTTCATAAAATGAAAAATAGGTCAACCTACATTCGTGCATATAAGGTATGCAGAAGCATAGACTCCGGGGCGTAGGTAATCAAATAACAATGAAAAAAAAAAGAGCAGGTTGCTATGTTTGTCAAGATTTATTTACTTGAAAGGGGATACACTTCGCTTCTCGACTCGTCCAGCTGCGGCGGTGCATCTAGTTGTCTTGGCAAGTGACATGGTGGCATAGCTTCTTTTGTCGCTAGATGCATTGCCTTCAGAATCTGGCCAATGAAAAATGGAAGACGCACCATATTTTCTCCTAAATGTACCTACTCCGTGCACAGAAAACATAATTTACAATTTTAATCAAGCTAGGACTATCTCGGTTTTCGTTGCGAATTTACCAACGCTTGCATAAATAGTTGTCACGATTGTGTCATGCAACGTGCACGCGCTTTAAAAGGCGCTTCAATCCAATCCAAGTCCTCCCGTTTCATTGCCATTTTTGCTTTGTGTTTCCTTGACTTTTGATGATCTTGAAATCCTTGAAAAGTCCTTGAATTTTACATTAAAAATTGTGTACAAACCTAGAAAACCTTTAGTCAAGTTTTACGCAGGCGGCTACAAGTGGTCACAGCACACCCGGTCAAGCAGAAACTCGAGCGTTTGAATCAAGCTTTAAGTTGAACAGCCAGACGTCGAAGGAATTGACATTCTGAGACTTGTTCCTCTCTCTTCCCACGTGCAGCCCGGCCCCGGTGGAACCGAAGGAACACCCCCCGCCCAATGTACCGCAGGCCCGGGGCCAAGTTCATCAAGCAAGAGACTAGGCAGGACTGAAGAGGGGACCCCCGGTTGAGCTGACTTCTTTCATCCACGACATGCAAGGTGCAATAGCTGGAAATTGACGAGAGCATCAGGGTGATGTTAATCGCTGGTCAAAGTCTATAGATTGTTAAGTAACAATTAAAAATCTGTTGTTTTTTCTTAAGTTATTTTATATGTTTATTTTGTTTTTATAAGGATAAAAATAAAGAGTGCCTTAGCAAAAGCTGCGTGGTTCATTTCAGTGGTTCCAGGTATCTGTTGCGGTCTGCTCTGTCACGCCGAATCGGAGTAGACGCATACTGCTACAGTCTGCTCCATGGTCCTGTTGTGTTGAAGGTCGGACGTGGAGTATCATATTCATTGTGAGGACCTTTGTGAATATGGCCAGCGGTTGTAGTTTTGAACCCTGCCCCAAGGAGAACTACGTATACCACGAGTCCACTTTGTTGCTCATATTGGTTAAGTTTGGGGGCGAACCTACTTGCCGGGGAAATGGACCTTACTTTCCTTCAGCATAATCTCCTCAGAGCTCTATGCATCTTGCAAACACCGACATAAATTGCATAGGGCTTGTGTGAACACATTGAATGAAAGTTGTGCAAGTTCCGGGGCTTTGTGGGTCCTGAAGGTTTTGGCAGGGCATTTTTTTCAGAGCTATCTTCAGCTTGGGGAAGAGCAGGATGTCTCCTGGGGCCAGATCTGGGGAGGATCAAGTAAGGAGAATGCTGAAGCTGAACTGCCCCCTTTTTTTTTTAGTCTAGAAGATAATTTTACAACTGACAACAAATGTTTAAGGGGCAGTATTGTGAAGATTCTAGGAGCCTTGCAAGGCTGCACACAGACCAGAAAACATGTTTGAAGAGGATCTGATTTTGCACATGCTCATGGACAGCTGTTAAAGGCATAAAACTATCTGGCTTACATTGCGATTTGTGTTAAGAACAGTATTGCTAAGTGGAGAATTACATTGAGACCTTGTATGTGTGTGCACGGGGTCGTATGAGGGATGCCGGAGACTCATTTTCCTATCTGGAGAGAAAGTTGTCTGCTTCTTGAGCAGGAGTTGCAGGGATGTCGGAACAACACCGAGCTCAGATGGACTTTTATTGGAAGAATAGTGGGTAGACCTCAATTTCTGGTGCCTCGAGGTCTACCCACTATTTTTTTTAGTCTGCCAATAAGAGCTTGGCGTTCTGACGTCATCGCAGCCCCTGTGCAAGAAGCAGACAAACTTGCAGTCCGGATTGTTCCGAAGTGGCGCTAAGAAGTAAGGCATTCATATTGTTACATTCCAATTCTTATTCACAATGATGGGTGGTGACAGGAAATGCCTAATTGCATGCTTTCATGGCTACTGCCCTTAACAACCGTCAACGTTAGATCTGTCGGTTTACAAGCTCCACAGAAGAGCATGGTTTGAAAACACCTTTTCTGTTGCCTGCTTGCATGCAGGTACGGTTGGATAGCGATCCTATTGCCACCAGTAGCACCTGGTCACCATAAAATGTGATGGTCATAAAATGTGGCTTTTATGGTCACCATAAAAGCCACATTATAACCCCTTTCCACTGCAGGCAAAGTGCATCCAACGTTCCACCAGTTCTGTTTGTATGGGCTGGGCTGATAGCGTAGTGAGTGTTGCCGAGCAGATGTGCTGCGGAAAGGTGCCCGGCGTTCTAGGAAGTTTGACAACCGACTGATCTACAAGGGACGTCCCTCCGAAAAGTTCTCATCCCTCCCAAAGCGCAAGCAGAGACTCTAAACTTTTTACAATTAGTGACACCAAAAATTCTGCATGCACACGATTCGGGTTTCTTGTGGCGGCCACCAACAGGTGGCAATCCGCACAGTGGGGCTAAAAAGAATGTAACACGTTCGATGATTGAATATTTGTCTCGGAGTGGTCCAGCTCTGGCAGGCATTCACAAAGACATGGTGGCAACGTAGACAGGTGATGTACGATCCTACAGCACAGCGAAGAAGTGGGCCGCAAAGTTCAGTCGACAATGGGAAAGCCTTGGAAGATGACCCCCGCCTTGGCAAATCTGCGGAAATGACTGCTCAAGAAAGCCTAGACTGTGCACTACGAGGTAATGGCGGAGCGATGAATAAAAATGCGCACCATTGCAGAGGTCGCAGGAGTCTTCAAAACCACAGTATCCAACATCTTGATATGCACAAAATCTTTACTTTGCCAGATGGGTTCCAAGACTGCTCTCATCTGACCAAAAACGCACCCACCACATCACGTCCAGGGATATTTAGCTGCTCGGGTCAGATCCCACAAGCTTCCGTGTCCAATTTGTGACTGGATGAAACCCGACAGCAAAACCCGGTCTAAACAGTGGAAATGCCGCTGCTCTGCACTGCCGAAGAAGGCTCAGACTGTTTCATCAGCAGGCAAGGTGATGGCCTCGGTTTTACGGGATTCGGAAGGCATGCTGCTCGGCGATTACCTTCAGAAAGGGCAAAGCATCACTGGGAACTACCATGCAACCCGATTCATCACCTGTGGGATGCCATCAAGGCCAAACGATGTGGTATGCTCCAGAAGGGGAGGCTGTTCCACTGGGAAAATGCACCCCCACACCACACTGCTGTAGCAATGGCTGCCATGCACTCCTGTGGCTTTCCTTTTGTCGACCATTCATCATACTTGCCAGATCTCACCTCACCAGACTTCCATCTCTTCCCCCAACTAAAAAAAAAAAAACTTACTGATGTTTGCTTTTTCGATGATGACGTCATTGATGCTGTGACCTGCTTTTTAAAAAACCAAACTTCCTTTTTTTTTTTTTTTTTTCAAAGGGGATCCAGGTATTGGGAGCGTTGTTGGGTACTGTGTGTGTACCTCAAAGGGGACTATGTCAAAAATGTAATGTGTAATTCACCTGTTGCCTCCTGGGTCAGGCCGACAACTTTTGGGACGCCCCCCTTAGTAACATTGGTCGAGGGTGAGGGAGATGGATGAATTGATAAGTGAAGATCAAGAGAATGGTAAGTTTAGGTGCTCTGCAGTTGGCAACTCCAAACATGCTTTCTGAACTTCGTTTCTTTGTACATCAATCTTGCTGCCAAGATTTACCGATCTTTGTTGCACATGTGATATAGGAATGTGTTCGCTTCCTGCCTCCCTAACTTCCACTGGATTGAGTGGCCTCATATGGAGTTAGGTTATGTACCGTAGAAATTGTGATCATCCCCATGGCAGTGGCATTTCTTGGTAGCCTTGCAAAAGCATGCGAAATACATGAAAACCTTGTAGAAGAGACAAGACATCAACGGTGACAGAAAATTAACCAATTTAATCTAGGATGAACTAAATGTATCGAGCTCTAAAACTCGTTCGTGGGGACATGGGTAGGAGCTAGATGAACCTGCATCTAGCACAAAAAGTTTGTTCGTAAGCTGTCAGTAAGACCAGAAAGGGATTTTTTTTTTCTCACTCTTTGGTGCAAGCATGGCAAGGTAAGCCGTAATGGGTGCTTTGTTATCATGATACCTGTTAATATCGCTGCCTCAATCTCCTGTTCAGTGCGATGCCGTTCTTTGTAGTACCCTATGCCGACAGCACGCGCTCGCAGGGACAATACAAAAATCGCAGAACACAATGTCGCCGCAGCACAGCGCCTAAATGTCTGTCTGTCTTAGGGTGAAGACATACATTGTTGTGCTGAATGTGCCAGCGCGTGACGCTCTCACGCACTCGGTGCGTGACTTGGGCGGTAAAATGGCGTCTATGTATTAGCCAAAGCTACGCGCTCGAGCTGAGTGGCACCGGATTGCGCGCACTTCAAAATGCCTTAAAAAAACGATTGGGCGGAAAAATGGCTGAGATGTCACCACTCAAGCAAAAGCGCGCGTGTGTATGAAGGCACTCTATTGCAGGGTAAAGCCCCTGGGTGTGTTAGCCTTTGTCTCGCAAGTAGCGTCAAATGCGCCAGTACACGAGAATCGTGTCTCGAGCAGCCCTTGAAAGAAAATGGTGGCGCAGCACTGAAATATGAGCGGCCCTTGGAAACAATTAAATATCGACGCCGTCGACGGGGCACCCGCTCGTGGCACGTGTGGTGCGCCTGCCACATCAATGGTTGACACGGCGGTACATGTTGCCTTTATTAAGGGGATTAGTGCAGGGGGGACACGCGCTACACATGAGCGTTCGGAACAAAATGGCCAGGTATCACCCTTAGCAAAGCGCACGTAGGCAGCCTAGTAAGGTTAGAGTTGCAGGTCTGCCATTTTACTGCAAATTGGCAAGTATGCAAAGGTTGTGTATTGCGCAGATCATGCCATCTCCATTGGCATCTGGTGGCCATGGGCCGCTGTAAAACCACTTCATGTGTTCGCCTCGTTTAGAAGAAGCGTCGAATACATTCAAATACGTCAGCGCATGAGGCGCGACCCGTGCTGTCCTGGAATCAAATGTGTGCGCGGCACTTGCTCGTGCCACGTGTGTCGGGCGTTCGCAGAGCAAAGGTTATCGGTGCTCGGTATGAGAAACGCGATGCGTGAACTTTATCAAGGGGCTTTAGGCAAGATTGCTTTAGGTCGCGTAGGTTCGTAGATGGCGCCTACCTGCGCCAAACTTGTTGAATTAGTACATGGATGTGCACCAACTGGTGCCCCATGCGCGTAAATACGTGCAGCCTGCGCGTGATCATAGCTTTGGCAAGCTAGAAATGGCACGGGCCTTCCCACAGTTCCCACAAGCAAAGTCATGGCGGCGGCCAGTCGCCTTGCTCGCAATCGTGGTGCTCGCGCTCGCAGGTGTTTGCGTTTTTCTTGCAAGTACCGTCAGATGTCCGTGGTGCAGTATGGTGCAGTATTGATTAGTGATGGTGACAGTTCCGCCACGTTGGTTATTCGTTCTTCCTGATCAAATCGAAAACAAAAGCAACTTCAAGTCTCTATTCTTCAAATACTATATATCAGTAGGGTGGTATGAAAAATAACAAGTATACATTTAAATATGCAAATTATTGAGAAAATAAATGAAAAAAAACCGTAAGATTCTTTATTTTTGTGTTTTCACCGCGAAATAGGTGCTTTCTGTTCGCTAGGTGGTGTGGCTGATAACCGATAAACGTTTTTCATGTCGGCGATAATAATGCGTCTGGCCACGCTGGTGACACTGAAAACGCTTTCGGCTTTGTACTTTGCGTTTTCTTCTCGCTGGCGTTGACGCTTTTTTAGCTCCTCTTGTCTCGTCTTGTCGGCCGCGTGGTTGACACTCGAAATAACTGCTAATACCTTCGGAAACGGTCAATTTTGTTCAGAATGAAACTGAAGAAGAATCAAGCAACGCCGCCCAAGCCCACCAAGGTGAGTTGACATTTTTATTTAGCTTCTTCATGTCATAAATCGCCGGCATTTCAAGACCACGTTTTTTTTTTGTTTGCGAGCATCCATTGATTTTGGGCGCTAACCGAGAACTGAGGGAGAACGAAAGCTCGGTGATTCGCACCCGAAGCAAATGTAATGCGCCATTACTCTCGCGTTTTATCTCAGTTCTAGGACTTTTCTCTACGAGTTGGCAATAATTATTGTCGAAAATGACCGCTTCACTAAACGCGCCGAACGCGCCTCGTTTTCCTAGGTTGGTGGAGGGAAGCCGAGAAAGTTGCCCAAACCGGCCAAAACCAACGATGACGACGCTGTCGAATCGGACACGGAGGACTACTTGAAAGGTACGACTCTGCTTCTTTTATTTGTTATGCAAACAACAGCACGGGAATCAAGTGTAATGGTGGCGCGGATTGTCGAAGATGCCGGCCGTGAAACACGGGAACAAAGACGATTAAGGTATTTGACGCAGCATTACGTTCTTTCCTAAAGTGAATGGTGATAAGACACCCGAAGATGATATGTCGCGTCTACAGTTTTGCCTGTAATTTTCTAACTACAAAATACGTTGTGCCCGAAGCACAAGAAAAAAAAAAGAAAAAGAAAAGGCCGGTTGCAAGTTGCCATGCCGGTTGTTTGGTTACCGCCGTCGCTCATAGATGGCGGTGGCTGTCTGGTATTTGCGACTTTTGAATTCGTTGTCGGTTTGATCTTAATTCTGGCCCTCTTGCTGGGATGCGTCTCCGCTACTCTAGGCCAAGTTCTTGTCCCGCCATTTTATTCCAGCCATTGCGCTTTAAGTTGTGCAATACCGAATAAGTAGAATAGGCCTAACGTTTTTGTTCCAATATTTTTCAGTAGCTGCACTCTTCGCGCAAATTTATTGAGTCACTCTAGCGATAGGTCACGTATCTCTCCCTTATTAGTTTGGGCGTTAAAAAATAGTTTGAATGGACCACTATCTGAATGTCATTGGAGGGTTGTCACCTGCCTTCAAGGTGTGTGCTGCTGATACCTGTGAGCCTTAAGATGTCAATTTCCACCTAATTGTGGATCATCCTATATTTCCACAATCGCCTCCTTCCCCCCCCCCCCCTCCCCCCCGTAACGCACGCACACATTTTATTTTTTTAATTTAGTGTAGGCTGGAAAAGGAAACTGGGACAAACTGCCAATGAGGTAGTTTTAACAGATCTGAAGATTTCGTAGAACAGAACCATTTTTCAAACACTTTTATCGAGAGGTAAGAGTTGGGGATGTTGCGAACTTTTTCAAAACAGATTTTTAGGTCAAACTTTTGGGGTCAACTGGTCCGACGCACCTTTCAACTTTTAACCAGATTCGATGGACGGATGGATGGATGGTAATGGTGGTGCAAGCTGCTGCCCTTTGTAACGGGCAGCAGCTTGCACCACCTAGCCTAAAATTTTGTCATCCCCCCCTTTTTTTTTTAATTTGTATAAATTTTATTATAACACAACCCCACCCCCCTTTTTAAAGTGATCACATTAAAGTGGCGGTATGGTGCCTGGATCGCATCTCCGACTGGTGTGTTTAGCGTCCTACCCTGCCCATACATCAAAAGTGGTCCTGAAGTGGCAACAAATGACATCTCAGAAGCCGGAGTGTCATGCTGTCGCATGTTGCGATCCTGGCGGTTGGTCGTAGAAATGTTGGCAAAAACCACTGGCGAACGCGCGTGTCGCTGTCGTCATGGCGTTCCAGGCGTCCCAACTTCCGGCTGCTTTAGCTTCCGTTAACTGCCGCATTGGAGAGCGACCTGCAGCAGAGCAGGCGTCTGCCACTTACACCACAACTATTGGGGCACCGCCGGATTCGCGACCGGCAACAGCGTGACACTTTTATGACGTCATCAGGCGGAAATCGAGGGTCCACTTTTTTGGACCCGGTAAACACACCAGTCAGAGACGCGTTCCAGATACCGTTGTGACTAAAGCCCCTTGATAGAAGCGTTTTTACAAGTACCGCCAACCATTGTTGTGGAAGCGCGCGAGACACGTGCCATGAGCAGGGTCTCCGCCGCCATTCGCTTCCAAGGCCCGCTCATTTCAGTGCTGCGCCGCCATTTGCTTCCAAGGGCCGCTCGAGACATGGGCCTCGTGCACTCGCGCATGTGACGCTACTTGCACGACAAGCGCAAAAACATAGAGGGGCTTTAGTTGTGACGGGTTCGACTTGGTGAACAGTGTGGCCAGACCTTGATACAAGCAGGCCTAGGTTTGGAGAATCTTCCTTTTTTTTTTTTATGCAAAGGGTTATTTTAATTTTATGAAAAGCTTCAAATATAAAGAACTAATTCTTATCACTGAAGTGACTAGCTTAATTTTTGTACTGTATTAATGAAATAACCAATCAGTGTTGCCCTTAATTCATTCCTTAGCCATCACCACCCAATCCGAAGCAAACTGGCCAGCCTGTCAGGCATGCACATAGCAGTCGAACATTTGTCAAACTTTTCACAATAAGTTTTAAAAAGTTGAACCTGGTCAAACTTGAACCTAGACCAATTCACGACAACCCTAGTAACAGTACACCTCCTGGAACGGCACACAAGCCACATAGAAGAAAGGGGGGAGGGGTGTTGATGAATGTCTTGGAAATGTTTTATACAAAAACTGTTTATAACACCTCAAGTTTTGGTTTCAGTTAATGTCACGCCGAAAGCAGCCAAGGTCCCAGCAGCTGAGCTAGGTTCCGATGAAGACGACCCCGAGCTCGACGACGAGGACTTGGATGATGAAGACGAGTTGGACGAAGAAGACAGCCTCGATGACGAGGAGGGTGATGAAGACAGTGAAGGGGGCAGTGACGATGAAGGTGAGCACTGGTTCTTGCGGAAGGGGAATGCAAAGCAGTCTTACGTCTGGAAATTGTTTAGCTTGGATTTATTATTGAAGAGACCTTACAAAACGCCAGCGAACTCTGGGTGCCAAATACGTGAGCGATGAAAATAGCCGTCGCCAGGTAGTTCACAGCCTCAGTGACGGTTGTTTTGTGAACTGGCGTTCAACACCAGTTTTCATCGCTCGTGTTTGGGGCATTACCCTGTTCTTTGAGTGGAAGATTATTGTTAACCAGCCCAAGTTTTTTCTTGTTAGTTGCAGTCACAAAGTTTTAGATTCCTTTGCTGCAGGTGCAATTATTTGTGGGGAGGAGGGGAAAAAACATACTGCATTTGTATTGTTTCATTAAATATGACACACATAAGATCCATGCACAGTGGCAATAGGGACCCCTTTTGTACCGTACAGTCTGGGGATCCCTTGTTAACCCACGATTAGTATTTGGAGGAGTGCTTAAGTGCCGTAGTGGGGTGAATACAACGGTCGTGCCGTTCCAGTGCCCCAATTGGTAGCCGCAAAGAACAAGTCCAAGCCGAAGCCAGCTCCCCCAAAGAAGAAAGCGGGCCAGGAGGAGAGCGACGACGAAGACGAGGAGGATGATGAGGACTTTGATGAAGATGACAGTGAGGATGGTGGTGAGTGGCCTGCCTTTTAGCTGTTTTTGTTTTTTTGATCTATTCATGGTTTTGATGCTGGCTATGGAGCAGCCTTATTGATAACTAAGAGTGCCTCTGTGCTTTTTGAGAAGCTCATTTCTGTTTGTCATCGATAGCTTGAGAGTGATGGGAAGGACAGTGTAAAAAAACAGTAGTCTCCACCAATTTGAAAGACCCACTCTGAGTGCGTGGCCGAGACGACAGCTCGCATGTTCGGCAATTCCATGCTGCTTCAGGAAAAGAAAAGGCGCTTTATCAGTGCCCGTCGAGATAATTTGGCTGCTTTATTGAATTTCGCTTCCCTTGGGGCAATGTGGAACTGTCCTCGCACAATCGGACACTGTCTCGGCCCGGCATTCCGAGTGGGTTTTTCATATTTTCACACAGTTCATGTGAACTGCATCACTGGAAAATCCTCCCTGTGGCATTAAAGCTGCAGTTAAATTTAGCTTCCTGGCTTCTATTAGGGTGCTCTGGATCAGATCATGGCAACGCTTTCCCATCATTTAGTCTTGCCAGGGTCTCGGTGGCTCTGAGGTGAGAGCGCCGGCCTACGGATCCCCAGGTGGCAAGTTCGAATCCCGATCAAGGTGCCCGCAATACGACGGAGGCTTATAGCGGAGAAGGCGCCGTGTAACCGAGCTTTCGGTTGCACGTCAAAAGATCCTTAGGTGGTTGAAATTAATCCTCAGTCCTCCGCTGGGGCGTGCCAGATTCCCGTTGTAGGTTTGGCACGTAAAACCCACAAATTTGACTTTTTTTCTTGCCAGGACCCCTGCTTTTATTTGGTTTGTGCCCGGAGATGTCTTGACGGAGGGCACGCCCTTGTGTTACGGTATTGCAGAGGACGAAGCTCCCAAGGCCAAGGGAAAGCCGCAGTTGAAAGACGGTGGCAAGGCGGCCAAGCAGCCAAAGAGAAAAGGAGAAGAGCCCGCTGAGCAGACATCCAAAAAGCAGAAGCTCGGAGGTGCTGGTTCTAAGCGGTCATCACATTAAGCTTATGCGCCGGTCGCAAACATTGTGCGCCATCCCCACTGCTGCATCCATGCTAATTGGCTTGTCAAGGTTGCTTTTCTACTTGTTTATTCTCTTTTTCTTTCTTTAATAAACGTTAGGTGTGTGTGAATGCACATGTCCCTCCAGCACTGTGTATGTCTTCCTTGGAACACTGCCCCACAGTAGTTTTAGGTAGCGGTACTGTAGTGGTTGTCTTGGACTTGGTATTTAACCTTTTTGTAAAAATTTATCTTTTTTCTTTTTAAGGATCTTTTTAACTTGGTAGTATTCTTTTATCTAGTAAACTTTTTTCAATACATCCCAATAAGTTTTTTTAATCATAATTACGAAGTGCGCACCTCGAATCTTGCCAGGAGTCACTTTCAATGTATTATGCCTAAAGACTTACAACACGTATTCTGCTCGTCAGGTAGAAGTTTTGTCCCCTTGCAAAATTTCCATTGCACCAAAAAAATTGAGACCAGTTTCGCTCGTATCCTTGTTGGATATGTACCTTAAGGACCAGTCCAAGATGGCTGCTGGAAGTTTGCCGTACCGAATCAAGTTTAGACAGTTTGCTTTCAGCTAACGGCCTCTTGTGTAGCATTGAAGACATGGTAGTGAACATGCCCCCTTTTCTTGAATCCAGATGGCATCCCAAAGTCCGTCTACATGGATGTAGGTAAGGGTTTGGACTCTCTTTGTTTACCAACGAGTTGTGATGCCCGGCCTAGACGCCCACCCGGATGGCACTGCTTCTCCCCGCAGATGAGTACGACAAGCTGTTCCTTTACATTGGTGACCTGCCCCCTGGCTGCACAGCTGCAGACGTGAAGGCACTCTCTCCAGACATTGTGGACGTGCGCACAAACGTCAAGGCGGGCGCGAAATTGTGAGCTGCATTATTTTTTTGCTTAAAACTAACGCCTTTTCACTGCAGCCAATTTTATAGATGCTTTGAAACCAAGTAAGGGGCATTCTTGGGGATTTGGATTGAAGTATAGAAAGCATTTAGGGTTGTACATACATTGAAAGGGAATTAGTTCTGCAAACTCCAATCTTGAAGAGGCTATGCACTTATTTTTCACTTATGGAATTATGAACTTAGTTTGAGCATCTATTATGAACTTCCAGTTCGAGCAGCAAAAGTGCAGAGCAAGGTTGCCCTTATTTGTGGAAGTACCCAGGAGGTGTTTTGAAGAGGAGTATGTAGCACTATTAAGAGGAAAGTGCCCTGTTCTTTCTTTACCCCGTTCCTAAAAGTATAGAATGGACTGATCTTGCCAGTCAGTTTGGTTATGCTGGCATAACCAAGTGGAACTGCTGTGCCATTTCGCACCAGACTAGATTGTCTGCGCCATTATGCACCAAATCTCAAAACGTGCACCAAAGAATTTTTATTTTGTCTTGGATTCGGTTTCTATAGACTTGATTGGCAACAATGAGGGTGTTTAGCTTGGTCGGGCTTGCAATCCTTTGTTTTGTTTATTCTCCACATGTATCCCGAGTCTGAAGCGCGCATAAAAACTGGGGGGTCGGATTCCAAGGACTACACCACCTGCAACTGGATTGTTATTCTTCAACCGTAAGCTGTTAAGCAAGTCGGCCGAGGTGACGTCGAGTCGCTAAGCGTTAGATTGCCTGAGGCTCTGCGGCCCGGGATCTGGACGTCGGCCAGTTGAAAACAAATCGCCAAAAGATTCCTTTTAGTACTTCATCGTTAGAAGTTGGAACTGCATTTCCGCAAGATAAATTGTGATTTGATAAAACTGTAACGCGGTCCGATCTGAAACCTTGCCAGCCAGCAGCTCTCTCACGAGCGGTGGATCTGCTCGGCATATTTTAACTTTGCTCCTGCTTATTGCTTCGAGTACGATAACTCTATTAATCGTAGTCTGCTGCTTCGATATTGAGTTAACAGTTAACAGCGCGATACGAATCAGTAGCAACGGTAGTCCTCACCCGGGGAACGACGCGCGAAGTGGCGTGTTGTCCTGTTGGCACTCCCGTCGAAAAAGGCAAAATAAAGACAAATACTACATGTATACACAGACACACACACAATATAAACAAACACATTCAGATGAGTGAACCGTATTTAATCCAATGAATCAGATATTTACAGTTTTCAGGAACCTGCCGAAAGCCAAAATAACGGCGGAGCCAGGATTTCGACTTTCGGCGGGTTGCTCAAAACTTTAAACCTTTGATTCATTGGATTAAGTACTGTTCATTCATCTGCATATGTTCGTTTATATACTCCTCGGAGACCACGTACAGTGGTGTGAAGTGCCCGTGTTGTGTGTATATATATATATATATATATACATATATATATATATATATATATATATATATATATATATATATATATATATATATATATATATATATATATATATATATATTCAATAAATATCGCACAGAAGAGAATAGAAACACTTAGAAGCAATAAAAAAATACAGTTGAATGGATAAAAATAGGTAATGGAATTGAAACACAGAGGATTAAGAGGAGGCAAGCGACAAGGCAGAGCGGCCAGGCGAGGGACAGTCTCTTTCACAATCCCTCGCGTGTGGGCCAGGGCGCTTGGGGGATTTCGCAAAAGGTTTATTGGGAGAGTCAGGCCAGTGGCGGGGTGATAAAGGCGCTAGGAAAGAGAAAGGGGGAGAGCGCCGAAAGAGGAAGGCGGAAGCAAAGAGGGAACAGCCACCATTTTTGTGCAACACGCTTTTGGCGCAGAGCACTGGTGAAGCTATGCGTCGCCTGCTATGGGCCAACTTCTTTTTCATCTGAATAAAAGTTTGCAGTCATACGTGAGAAAGCTTGAATTGTTAGTTTTTTTCACCCAATGAGGAATACTACTATATCATTTTCTTGCCAAAGCCAAAGAAATTTGGATGCCAATCTTATGCATTCCACCGGGCGAATGAATGAAAATGGCGGCCTTCCCCGCACAGCTGGGAACAGCTGTGTATTCATGCGCGTGCTCTTGTGCCTCTTGCGCTGATTGGCTCACTTGGGTGGGGAACATTACGGCGGTGAAGTCATAAATGCCAAACTCTCCCAATATATGGCTCTGGCCAACGGGGTGCCAAAGCACCATACCTTGGCCAGAAGGGGAGGCAGGGGTCAGGAGGTGGCTTCACTCTTCCGATCCGCCGGGTAGTGACAGACCACCTTAATGCGTCTGGGGCGGGGCGACTACTAGTCGCCCCGCGAGCCAGAAGCCATAGAGACAATTTTCCTCATGAAATCACGGGGTGTTGAAGAGGAAGAAATTTATATTTACGATCTTGCCACACAATTTTCGTATGCATGACGCCACCATAACTTTGGTTCACAGCAGACTTGTACATAGTTCAACTAATCTACTCAAAATTACTGTAGTTTAACTACTTTTTTAAGTAGTTTAGCAAATTTCAATTACATTTTGATTTTGGTAATTAGTAGTTTGCTTGAATTACTTTTTCTGAGTAACTTTTAACTCAAATTAAAAATTACTTAGTGGTGGCTTTGCTTATAAACAAATGTTCCTGCACAAAAGCAGATGTTGGAAGATCAGCTGATGTTTACAAAGAGGGTGAAACTTGTGGTGTAGGCAAAAGGGCGGGGGAGGGAGAGTAGTTTGAGCGGTCCGAAGCTCCCTAAAATTTTCGCGAGCCCCCAACTGCAACAACCCTTCTACGAAGCTTGTGGAGCAGACACACGTTGTAAATGAGGCCGGGTAACTGCGGGATCAGCGCCGAAGACGGGTTTCGATTTGTCCCGAAGCTCAAGGAGACTTGAAGCATTTATAAAAAGGGCATGTGCCTGCTTCTCCCCGATGTAGTGACTCTTGCCCACTACAGGAGGTGTTCACACTGCATTCTTACTCAAAGGAGGTAGCAAATTGCAGCACCCGCTCTGAAGCTCAGCCGTTGCTCCTGTATAGTTTGCACTGCCTTTTGAGACGTCATCTGGTCATTGCTCTGAGTGAAGTAATGGAGGCTATAAGACCGATACAACTAAAGGCCTTAAAAGTTGATAGTATTAAATAGTTTGCCAGCGAGAATAAAACAAGTACTCTGTGGTGACTCACATTACTTGCCGCCATTTCCGAAAAAGAACTGATGCACCTCTGATTTCCTCTGGAGCAATGCATACCGGTTTAAAAGAAACGCTCTATAGGGGATGAAAGGGCATTCTGAAAGATGGTGTTAGAAAATACTTCTACTTTTCTTTGAAAGCACATTGTATTTATAGTACTGTACTTCAAATGCATTGCATCCATGTACTTACTACTTTCCTTGACGTACATAACTACTTATTTACTTTGTACTTTCAAGTAGTTTTTAGACTCACTTTACGCAACACTGTAAACAAGCTATAGTAGGTTACAAGTCAACAAGGTAGCGGCAAATGCCCCTCAAAGGGAATTGTATATCCCTCCGCCCCCTCCGCATCCAATAGCGTCCCATCGTTTCCGTGACGTTGCGGCCAGTGCGCGAGGAGGGTCTTGCCTTCCTGTACATATCTGCTTTATCTTTCGACTTTGACTTAGCATTGTTGAAGCCACGAGAGGGAGATTAGAGGTTCCCCCTCCGATGGATAGAAAGGCTGCTTTTAGGGGCTCCATTCCCCCTCCGATGAATACAAAGGTCGCTTTCTTAAACAGTGGGATCGGAGGCAAGTTGGCATCACTCTAGCCAATATCTATCCATTGAAGCGGAACAAGGATCGTTTCCAGTGAACTCCTTTTTCGACTGCGGAGAAATTTGAAACCGGCGCATCACGCTTGTGGGAGGAGCTTGTCCTAACTTCTTGACTTGTAACCGACTATAACAGTCCGCAGAATCAAGCTCGGGCAGTGCTAAACCTCAAAGGAGGAATGATACATCTGCAGTACATCATTGACCAAAAAGAAAATGAAATACAAAACAATTAGGCATGCAGAAGCAGAACCAGCTAATAAAGCATTTCTGTGAAAACACAAGCCACTTTATATTCGGCTAGGAGAATTTCACTAGGAGATTGAAACCAATTTACTTCCTTGTTAGCATAAAAAAAATATAAAAGCAACTTCAAAAGTAATTCACTAGTTTTTCGAATAGTAATTTACTCAATTACTTTCCATTTGAGTAATTTCTACACTACTCAATTACCTTTGAGGCTGATACTCAGTAACTTAATTACCTTTTCTTTAGTAACTTGTACATGTCTGGTTCACAGGACGCATGCCGCAGTGTATGAGCCGTGAGGTTGTTTCAAGTGCAGAGAGACTCAAGTTCTCTCTATGCATTGTGCGGTAGTATATTGAAACTGGCTAGATCTGTCCATTGTTTTGAAAAGGTGTGAGCAGCCTTCTACTTTTAGGAAGATAACTCATGAGCTGCCTTTTTGTAGTTCACTTGTATCACAATTGCTGACATCTATGCATAATCTTACAAGATTTCACAGCATTGTGGGAGGAATGGGCACAAGCATCTGACTTTCCAATGCACAGTGATTGATTGCTGCGCCAATCTGTACCAAGGGGCTATCCCTGCTACATCCTATTTTTTGCCAAAATATGGGTAATCTGCTCCAAACCTGCGCCAAAAAACCAATTTCGGTCGCCTTTCAAAACCGAAACTAAACTGAGTATCGTAATTGAGCATGCGTGGGTTATGTGGCGCAGGCAGCCGCCTGACACAAAGTACCCTGCATCAATTGTCCATCCGGTCTTGCATGGTTTTCCTCGGTCTCGTGTTTTCGTTGTGTAATGGGTCTTGTCTCGCATCTTTTTTTTTTTTTTTTTTTCAACGGTAGACGCGGTTGTGTGCGGACGCTCTGACGCTATCATGCCGGTACCAGCCATGCCGTCATGCTGTGGAACTAAACCACGTTTTTGCGTGGCAAAAGTTACTTTGTGAGCTGAAACACTCGCTCCTGAACGCAACGGCCGTGGGAAAACTATATTTGGTCCCTGCCTTTCAGTCACTGTGGTCGCGCAACGTTGGGTCTTGCCGTCCCCACATCGCTGCAGATATGGCGCTTTTTTAAATGAAACTAAGTACCGCCGCATTTTCATCGACATTCCTTTTTTTGTTTTAATCATACGTTACTAAAAAAAATCCCTCTTTAACTCATAGACTGTTGTGTCGAAGTATTGATTACCTATGTTTCTTTCGGTGGGCTTTCTTTCGGGAGGTACCCCGGTACGTGAAAAATCTGCCGCGAAAAAAAAGTTGGTGAAGAGAAGTGAGCTAAAGCAAAAAAAGCAATGTCTGCACGCTGAACCTGCACAGCGTGCTTGTTTGTCTCAAGTTCAGTCGTTGCACAAAGTGCTCCAAGAACATTTTGATTGTGGTTCGCGATGTCTTGCATCAATGCGATCAGGTTCTTTTTTTTGTGTGTGTTTAGCTTGTGCTACATTGTTTGCGGGCCTGGCAAGCACGCGCCGCTGGTCTTTTTTTGTCATATGCTTGACAGTTATATTTTGCATACAATTTAGGGAATCAGGTGGCAACGGAGCAGAGTTGCATAGTTTTGGATTCGATCGAACAGCCGTTGTCCTCCGCTTGCGCAAGGAAGCGCGCGCAGCTGCAAGCCGCGATCCTTGCAATGCATTGTATTATGTTTGCTTACTTTTGACGAAAATCTGGCACACCAGGAACCAGTAAAACGGTGGCTAATGGTTTTTCGGAATTGCTCGGCAGTGCCTACAGCACTGTACACTTGTGGGATGTCTCGGCAGTAAAAACACGAGCAGCGAGTTCTGTCACAACACGGCACATCAGAACGCGACACAACACAAAGTGCCCTTTGTTTGTCCAGCACTTAAATCAAATATTTTTATCTTTCTAAGAATATCTGCTCCAAAATCCCCTTTTGCTGCTCCAAAACACTGGTTTGGTTGCTTTAAAGGCCACGTTTGCTGCTCCAAAACACTATTTTGGCTGCTCCGAAAGGTGCTCCAAAATGGCTTAGGCCACTCGTATCACTGATTGCACCTTCCTTGCACAAGGGCTTGTACAAACCAAGTGTACTGCAGAACTAAGCCCACAACGTGCTTAACTCTGCAACTCGGGGACCAACCGTCGTTTGTAGACCTCGCGTTGCTTGCATGCAGGGGCTTCATGTTTGCCAAGTTCAAGAGTGAGGCAATAGCAGACAAGAACTACAAGCGCCTCCAGGGGGCCCAGCTGAATGGCCAGAAGCTGCGTGTGGGCTACCGAGGTGCCAAGCGGGAGGGCGGTCTTCCCACCAACTGGTCCGAGTGCCACTCGGAGCTGGCTGTCTACGGTCTTCCAGAGGGCTGCCCTCAGGACAAGGTGGCCAAGCTGTTCCCCACGGCAGTCAAGGTGGCAACCATGTCCTTGTGAGTCTGCCTCACTCTGTTTCCTGTATGTACGAGAGAGCTGTGGTCGGACGTGGTGTGTTCTTTGAATCGGTGACTTTGTCCAGTGGCTCTTCTGTTTGTCCTTCTTGCAGATTTGCAAAAATGGCAAACTCTGTCATACTTTGAAGGTCAATTGAATTACTGAATCATTGCACATACAGGGATCTAATGTACCTTGTTGGCAAATGGAGAAATCTAGGCAGTCTTGTTGCTATTATTCCAACATTATGCAAACATCTTTCGTAACTTGAAGGATTCTTCACCATTCGTTTCTTTGCAGCTTTACGTGGGTCAAGTTTGACAGTAAAGCCGACCTTCTGGCTGCTGTAAGGAATGAGTCGTGTCACAAACTGGAGGGACATCCTCTCAAGTTCGCCTATCACTTCAAACGTAAGACCCCACTGTTCAAAACTTTCTTTTCCTCCCTCAAGTCTGCTCTAAAAGACTGCTTCACAATGTCTCTCAAGACAAGATAAACATTGATAGTGCTTTCTTCATAGACATTACCATCAATGAAAGCAGATGCAGCTTTTGTTATGTACGTTCTGCATGAAAACTTTCCTTGATTGCACTATAAAGAACCAGTTATTTTAATGTAAAATTTAGAGAAATCTTACTGTATAAATTGCTCATAAATTGACTTGTAATAGTGGATACTGTCATTTGCCCTGCAAGTCAAAGCTAAGGTGTGACTCAACCACGAAGGAACATCCTGTATTTTTTACAAGGCACATAGGGATGGTTGTCAGTTTTTGGAGTTCATTAAAGGGCAACTTCGCTCAATTCCGAAAAATTTAGGCTTAGATGTGATTCCATTTCACAAAGCACTACTAAACAGCTCTACGTCTTTGGATTCGCAAAATGTGAAACATTATTTGTGTAATCCTAATTTAAACATCAGCTGATACCGAAACCGAAATTTTGGTTGCGTCAGGCAACATTGGTCTCGTGTCGTCAGAGTTATGGCCACGTCACGTCGAACCATGTGGTCTTGTGACGTTCGGCGGGGCGAGGGACAGGACACGCGACGCAGGCAGGTCGCTTCGCATGGCGTGGACGGTGATGGCCCGGGGGAGAGGGGAAGGGGAGAAGACGAAAGAGGAGAAGGGGAGCGGAGAAACAGACCGATAAGCACGCAGGGCAGCGCAAACTAACGCATCCGTGTTACGGAACTTACGGAGATCACGTGGATGCCGTTCAGCCAACACCGGGAGGAGAAACTCATGACGTCATCAATCAATTTCGCTCTGAGAAGTAAAAACAAACAAAACGTGAGAATGACTTGGTCATGCCTCTGACGTAGTGGCTCAATGTTGGCCGCTCCAACTCCGTCGCATTGAATTAGCTGACGATTGCGCCTCACGTCGCACGCTAGAGTTGGCAGATTTCGGCGTCTTGGCTCACTTGAAGGTGTGCTGGCCAGTTTATTAAATATATAGACAGAATTAGATCGTAATATCTGACATGGGGTCTTCCTATATGATACTGAAGAGGGCTACATAGTTTTTTAAATATCAAAAATGAAGCGGAGTTGCCCTTTAAGAGCATATGTATGTGTTCTTTTCTTAAAGGAGCTGTGCAACGATTTTAATGTTAAAAGAATTTGCATCTTCTACTTTTGACATTGTTTATCTTGTCACTAAGGACAGAAAACGCACAAAACACACCTTCTTTCATAGAAATGTTGCGATTCCACCGCGTAATCACAAGGCAAAAATGAGAATATTTCCCGACCTGCAGCCGCGAGCGGCGGCCATGAGAACCACGCGGCATGACGTCAATGGGGGTCTAGTAGAGAGATAGCAAGTTGTGCGAATACCTGCTCGATAAAAGGTAACTTTTCTATGAATCTTGTTGTTCCAACGTAAATATAAATGCGCCAAAACCTGGTATCATCGGCGAAGCTTTTATTATGCGGAGTTATAGTGGCGCCATCTATCCTAGGCCCACAAAACCGTCAGCTTTATTTCCAACCGCGAGCAGCCACCAGAAGCCGGAGGGGGACGGGGATGGCCGGACCCAGATGGGACTTTCCTCTTTTCACCATATTGTTTGCGCTGCGCCAGCCCGTGGTTACGCGGTGACGAGCGGATGAGATCTTGCTGCTCACTGATGGCTCTAAAGAGAGAACTTGACCGGAACCCCCATTGACGTCGCAGCGCATGGGACTCGGAAGATGGTGACCGAGTTGAGAGATGCCGAAAACCTCAATTTTAAAATAAAAACTAGGACATGCAGGCAAAAGCGGTTTTTTTGTTCCTTAATTCAGAAAAGTTGAGACACCAACTTCGCAGTTATTTAAGCAAAACACTGAAATTGTTGCACTGCTCCTTTAAACCTTTGCGGTCATGTGTCGGGCCAGGCCGGACATCGGAGAAACGCGCTTCCGGTCGGGTGTCAGGCGTCGCCCGGCACGTGTTCCCGCATCCTTTTAAAGGGGCGGTGCAATGATTTTAACACTGAACGAATGTGCAGCTTGTATTTTTTATATTGTTTACTTTGGCATAAGTAAGAGAAAAAGTGCCACCATTCCCCAAAATACCTCTATTTCGCTGCGTAATCGCAAAATAAAAAACACTTTTTTTCCCAACCTGCGGCCACATGGTGGCCGCAAATGGAACCTGTGGTGTGACATCATTCGGAGTGGTTTTTGTAAGTGATAGTGTTAGGCAATTGTAAGCTTGATTTAAGGTTAAGTTTAAAAAATCTTGTTGTTTAGGCACGCAGAAACGCTTCAAAAGCCTAATATTGCCGCTAAAAGGGTATGAATTATTTTTGGCGCCATCTACCGCAAGTCAACAAAACCTGCCGTCGCCGACATCCGTCGACGCCCGAGGCGCCTACGGTGGCTACACAAGCAACCCGGACGTTTTGTCTTTCCCTCGCTCGACAAAGTGCGTTGGTCGTGGTCCATAGTATCGTGGTATCGTTATTGTTCCTGGTGTCTCGACCTCGACTTCGACTTCGACTGCCCGCCGCTTCGCAAGCATCTTGCGCTCGACGTCGCTCAGGCCGTCCTCCCATGCCGCCTTGTTGGTCGGGAATCGGCGGGAGAGCGGGAGAGCGGCGAGCCTGGCGAGCCGGCGAGCGCTGGGGAAACGGAAGCCAGAAGAACCGAACCGGAAACCAACGCCACTCCGAATGACGTCACAGGCGAAGCTGGTGCCGCTTCAATGTTGAGTTGAGGGGTGCCAGAGATACCAATTTCTTTTATTTTTTTTAATGAAAACTAGGGCAAGCAGGAAAGAATAGTTTTCGGTACTTCGTTTTATATGTGGCCGGGATCAATTCCCGCAATTAATTAGCCAAAGTCCGCAAATCGTTGCACCGCCCCTTTAAGCATGCTCCTTCGCTCTTTTTGCTGGATTGGTGGCGCCATCTCTTTGAAAACACTTCATTCGCATCACTTTTGAAAGGGTTTGAGTTTTTTCTCATAGAGGGCAGGACTAGTCATAAAGAAAAAAAACAAAAGACATGTTTCGTGTCGTATGTTTTTTTTTTTTTGCGCAACGGAGGAGCGCGCTAGTTTTAGCTTCGCTGGCACAATGGTTACAGCTACGTTCCAGCCACGCTTGTTTTATGTAACTCTGCATGATGTTATTGAAAGTGACGACGATTTCATTGAAGAGGACGACTATATCCCTCCATCAGATGATGGAGAGGCGACCTCTGTGACTTGAGTGAAAGTAGTGATGAATATGAAGACACTACGCAAGACAGCGGCCACGGAGCCGTTCCACCACAAACATTGTTCCGGAGTTTGTACACAAACAATCTCCCGGACTTTCCTGTCCTTACATTCAGTGTGAGACGTTACCTTTGTACGCCGAAATAATTCTACTTTTCCGGCGCCCATGCGTACCAAATAGGTCCTGACCGGAATGACCATTAAGGTGGTCAGAGTATATCTGCTTGCAAAAAGTTAACTTATGCAGAAACCAGCAGTCAACTCTTGCAACATTAAGTTCTAACTACCTTTGATCTGTTCCAAAAAGTTATTTCGTTGTACAAAGGTACTCTAAAATGTGACTTTTCCTGCTGCTAACATCGTTAAAAAAAAAAAAAAAACTGGATCAATTTTTAATTAATATTGAAAACATTTCCTAACTAATACTCAGAAGGGGCAGTTTCCCACATTACTTTGCATGGGGCTGAATTTGCATGCAGCTGATGGTGTGAATTTTCCAACAGCCAAGATTCAGAAGAGAAAGAAGAGGAAGTCATCAGGGTCAGGCAAGAAGGGAGGTGACAAGAAATTTTCAAAATCGGGAAAGCCTGATGGGAAGCAAGGAAAGCCCACAAAGAAATTTGAGAAGCAAGGTGGACAGAAGTCTCCTAAGCAAGGTGGCCTCCAACACAAAACTTCAAAGGCAAAGTTTGATGCAAAGAGGCAGGCGGTCAAGAAAATGGCCGGATTGCAGAAGAAGAAAATGGAAAAAGCTGCAAACTAACACAAGTGGACATTTTGTTCTTAGCTACTGATGGGATGTGCATGAAGTTTAAGTCTTCCCCAGCATCGTCTCTCAGCCAAACATTTGACAAGACATTCTATTGCCACCTTTCACCATTTAAGTCAGATTTCTTCTTCTTTTTTTGAGCGGGTAATTAGACGATGTTCTGATTTTATTACCCACTGCACTTGTTTAGTCAATACGAAGTCTGCTCTGATTTCAGGGGCATCGTAAGGTATCTACTAGCGAAATACCGATTCTAAGTTAAAAATGGTCGTCCTCTTTTGAATGGGGTGCATCGTTCATATTTTGGCGACTATGCCAGTTTTCCCCCAGACCTTGAATGGTCATGACTCATGTTTGTCAGTCAAGAGTGGAGATGTCAACGCTGGGTTTTTTTCAACAGAGATGCATTCATGTTTAATCCCTAAAAAAGAAAAGTACCTTTACAAACTCCTTAATATTCAGGTTTGGCACCAGGAAATCACCCCATCATTAGTTTTAACAATGTCCTTCATGTGTACAGTTCCATTTCACATCTGCAGCAAACAATGCATCTGTAACTGATGTTAAAACAAGAGAGCATGCAGCTCTGCAATAAATCTCCGGAAAAAAATTTAGTACTGGTCTGTTATATTATTGGTGGTTCTGGTTCCATGTTCTAGTGGTGTGTCAGTATGCCTGTGCGGTGCCTATTAGTGGCGAGATGTTTCGGTGGCGCCCTCGTATGGTTACCTTTAGTGACGTCATTCCCTTACGAACAACAAGTTCGATGGGGTTTGTAATTAGCATGGCGGAAGCTTGAAACCAGAGCGTTCTTGAACCAACACCGTCAAAGTTGCAGTCCTCGCATTCCTCTTATTTCCATCCATGAGAACTCCTTTGCTGACATCATAGTCAGCATTCGGCCAATTGTGGAAGGCCGACCACCGCGACGCTTTCGATCGCGCACGTCGCTAATAGCCCGTCTGAGCTACCGTGTTTAACGTGGCATACGGCGAGCAAGTTTCTGCAGCGGGTGCAGTGACGTCACAGCGCTGACTTCTGGAAGGATAGTGGGTACATACGAGGGCTAGTTACCTTTGGAGTCTCCACACCGCGTCTCTAATCAGAGTCAGTGTTGCCAGATTGGGCTATATATACCCAAATTGGGCTACATTATTTTGTGGTTGGCTATGTGGCTATTTTGGGCTATTTCTAAAAATGCGGCGAGCTTTTGTCGAACCTCTGGTTCGACGCCGAACTTTGAGATTCGGCTAGTTATTTTTCAAACTTTTAATCGGTTTCGAAAAAAAAAATTGTATCTCTTTTGGCTAGTCCAGAGTAAAGCGAGGAAGAACGCTTCAAACTTCTACAATATTCGGGGTTTTCACAATGCGCAGTGAAAGGTGCGCATTGTTAGAATCCTTAGGCACCCAAGTTTGGTGAGAGGTGAGAAGTCCGCTATTTCACTGCTAAACACTTGACTACCTTCCAGTCGTTGGCCACCCCAAGAAAGGACAACACAATCAAATAGCATGAAAATGAATGGGTGACACTAATATTCTTCACAAAGAAAGAAACGGGTGGGGTATTGGTAAGGACCTGAGATATTGGGGTTCTGGTTTGAAACACTCAGTGTGCTGACTGTTCTGCTTCTGTATTTTCTTTTACTGCATGATCGTATCTCCCGGGCTTCACAATAAAGCTGTCTTTGTGTGTTTTGTATTTCTGAAAACCTACGAAGGAAGCGCCAGTTTTGTACAGATTTTCATCCTTTCGAAGCTTTTCTTTGGAAAGTTCACAAGTAACATGAGGTATACAAAAGGTGGTGCATCTGAGGGTTAAAAAAGAGATTGTAACGTGTACTGTATGAGAGTGCAAAATTGTCAATATAATGTTTAAAACATAGCACCTGCCACAAATTTTTTAATCAAACTTTGGTGGCAGGGCTGGACCATATTGAGGTTGAGCTTCAATTCTCTAATTACATTACGTGCCCTCAGGTGAAAAAATTAAAGTTAAACTAATTACCTAATTTCACCTTTTTTCTAGAGGCCAACATGGCCATTAACACCTCCCCAGGGCTTACTCTATCTTTTTAGCTGCAAATTTATTGCAGCTAAAAAAAAAAAACAAAAAAAAATGCCCCGTATATATATATATATATATATATATATATATATATATATATATATATGGGGGATTTCATCTCAACTCAGGCACGGATTTAGGGTCGAAATTTTAATTTTGACGGAAAAAAATATATGTTTTGGGGCAATTCCTATAATAAAAGAACACGCAAACGGTTATTTCGTCGGATTTTTTGTTCTCAAGTTATGGGCCGTTGAAGCGGTCAAGGTGGAAATTGATGTTTTTCCAGCCTATCGGTGGTGCCATATTTCACTCCATCCCTTTTCCCTACTTTTTACGCTACATCAATATAACTTTTTGGGAACACTCTAGACATAGGCTTTTTCATGCTAATAAAGTGTCTAGGTCATAACATTCTTAATGATTTTTTTTTTATTTGTCAAACCGCCTCTCTGTGACGATATTTGACGAAGTTCAGCAACCTGTGCTGTGTGGCCTAATCAACATATTTTTTATGATCTTTATATCACCGTAAAGCACCAATTATGCTCTTTTGAGTATAATTTCAATATTTTGCCACAAGTATATAATGCGCTACATGTGCCTGAAAAACGAATATTTCGAAAAACTAGCAAGTTTGGAATCGATTTTCTAAAAAAACCCACTTTTTATTTTTTTTTTTTCATTTTTTATTCACAGTTAGTTAATATAGTAGTCTATCAGGAACTACCAACATAAATTGTAATATATTGTTTGTATGGCCGCTATTAAGACTCGAATCTCGTACTATGAGCGTTTTGAACGGGACTTCGCACAGGCGCTTTGCTGAGCAGAATTTTGGCCAATGTAAAGTTTTCTATTTAATGTTAGTACTTACCCCAATATCTGAGCGTAAAAGCAAGTGAAGTAACGATATTTAACCTTACAATATTTATTTACTTGGCACTCGGGTGATTTGAAAGGTGTGTGAGCTTCGCCTTATGTATTGACGGAGAAGTACGTAACATCTAAACTCACGGACAAACTTAAGTCACGAGGGAAAAGTCTAAGTAACCTGGCATGAATCACTGCAAATAGAAATGAAACCTAAACACATGACTAACGCATTTGAAGCCTTACACGCCACGAAATGCTCGTCCTTACACGCCACGAAATGCTCGTTATTTTACGAAAGAGCCCGTATGTGCACAAAATAGACCGTACTTCCTAAGCGTCAGATACCAAATCGCACATATGTATATGCACTGCATATCTGTTTGACATAAGAAAATATGACAATTACATATAAAGTTCGGAATTTTAAACTCGAGATGCTACACGTAACCAGAGAAGGGAAGTAATATTTCATGTTGTAGCCTAAACATGTTCATTGGATAAAATATATCAAAATGTGTTGACCAAATGTCTCATACTCCTAATTAACATAAAATACACTCAAAGTTAATAGAAATATAAACTTTAAAACGAATTGAACACCGCCAAATTCCGTCTGGTTTACGGATAGACGACGCAGTACCTTTTCAATACTACACGGCGCAGCTCACAGAAAAACAGTGATGAACACCTGGGATAGGGATAGTCATCTTTCGACGTAGCACATTTCGAGACAATAGGTTGATGCGATTCTGAGCCAGTTTTCGCTTTGTCCAGATTGCAGTCAGTTCAGTGTCAAAGTCTTTGGCGCGTCGTCTGATCACACAGCGCGCACTCACAGGGGGACAAGGATGAACGCACTGTTGAAACGGTCCGGGCTTTTCACGGTCCCACCATTTAGCTCTGTCTATTCTGGGGTTTGGTAAACTCTTTCTAGGACCACATCACCTCCCCCTTCCTCCATTGCTTTGCTCCACACATGAGAAGATTGGATGCCTTTCGATGGGGTTACCTTCTCTCACCCCTTCCTTTTAAGCTCCCGATAACGGGACAGCTCCTCTTGGTCGATGAAGAGAAGCGTTATCCCCTTGATTTTCTGGCCGAGAGCTTCAACGAACGTACGCGCGTTAGTTATGGAGCTCAGCTCAGTTGTTTTCAAGTTATGCAGTGACGCATGATGCTTCCACCACCCACTCCATCGCACGCGCTTTTGCCGTGCCCTGACGCCGAGTATATCCACCTGCTGACAACAAACTTCTGAAATTCGTGTAATTGGTGCGATTTTCGAAATGTCTTGGAGCGCCGTCCGAAACATAGATTAGCTCCAAAAAAACGGGCAAGAGTTCCTCGAGCCTGTCTTCAATCATTGTGAGCGCAAAGAGCGCGTGTGCAGAATCATGACAGGTATCGTCACTCACGACGCCGAAACTTAGTGTTCCCTTCGTGGTCGTCGCAACGCAGGTGAAGATTGTCACCATCTTGGTTTTACAGTGGTATCCCTGCACTGCACGTTGGAGCACAATACTCCAGTTTTCGGCGAAATCAAAGTGGAGGACTACGACACGTGGCTTCACATTTGCTTTATCAAGCCATATTGCTCTCTGTTGTGCGCGCCGAATATAATAGTGGGGTATGTATTTCTTCGTCCACTTGTTGAGTTCGTTAAGAAAAGCGGTGGCCTCCAACTGTTTTTTCACCAACTCGCCACCAGATTCCCACAGTCCCAACTCTAATTCATCTTCAGCGCTCATTCCTAGCATCTCGAGGGATATGTCCTTCCGGTTCGAATAGGCTTCACACCTCAGCAAGAAGCAGTTTTGGGAAGGATTTTCACAAAGAAAAATTTTCTGGACGTCTTCAAAGGTCATGGTCTTCCCCGCCGCATTTGACAGAGATGTCAGACAGAGTATGAAGTTGGCGCAGCATACACACACACACACTCTTCATGTACAGGGTGTTTCTTAACCCACTTGGGTCGAAGAGAATAAAATTTTGTTAGGCCCATTTTTGACTCGGGATTGGCCGCCTTGAATTCTTTGTAGGTTTCCCTAGTAGATCTCGTCATAAATCGCTTCGTGACGAAGACTTCCTGACCATCAATAAAAAGCCTTACGACATCCTTCTTGTTCGGGCTTTGTCTTGAGCAGTCTTTCGCATCTGATGTGTAGTAAGTCAACGCAAGAGCGACATCGTTTTCGCTGAGAGCATGTCCTTGGTATGGGTCAGGTGACGCCCAGACCCCCATTTTGTTTTTCAGTTTTCTTGATTGGTCCAAAGCATGCTTCGTCACTTCAGGAATTGCTTTCAGGATATCTTTCTTTTTGAGGTTAGATGGAAAGAGAGTTAAGAGGCGGTAGCGTTCTAGCTGCGACGCGCTCTTGACGTAGGCTGCTCGTAAATTGCTGACCCAGTCGGAGCACGAGGAGCATGGATCTTCTTTGTCTGTGCCCGTAGGTTCTCCGTACACGTCACTTAGTTTACGATCAATTTTCTTTTTGAAGTCCGCGGTTATCTCGGATTTTTTTCGCTTAACATAGCCGGTACGACTTCGTGGGGTCACGCTAGAAGGGAGTTTAAGAGGTGTCACACTTACTTCGGCAGCATCAATTGCTTCAGACACTCCTTGGATCAGGGCTTCCTCGTCAACGAATGATCTGTCCGCTGGTTTCAGGGATGATGACGATGAGCTTGATGACAACATTTCCTGTCCTTGCTTATGTTCTTCAATCTGACCCAAGAACATTGTGTAGCAGTTATTGCACAGAACATCTCCAGGGCTTACGCGCTGGGCGTCCTCAGCCGGTAGAATTTGCTTAAGAAAACTTAGGTTTAGCTCCGAGACTTGACGAAAATGGCGTCCGTAAAACACTATTCTCTTGTGTCTCCTTGAATAGTCGGCGCAGACTTTCCGGTCTGAACTGAATAATGTATTAGCTATGGCAGTAACGAACACTTCTGGCTTTCTGAAAGCAGGAGCAGTTTCAAGTTCATCCAGCTCAGACAGCACGGAGGTAGAATGAGTACCAGCTTTCCGCCGTGGCTTAGGAATTCAAGTAAAGAGCCAGAAAGGGACCGAGAAGGCTATTATCAATTAGACGACGTGCGAAGATTCGGCTTCCTTTGGGTCCCCAATGTTCCCGTCGATCCATACTTAAACATCGCTCTCCCCCTCGCGCGTAATGTGAGTGCCACGCAGCAGCGGCGTCTCTTTTAGTGCCCGCGGATTAGTGGCACGGTTGTGTTAGAAGGACGAGGAGGGGAGCTTGGAGAGACAGAGGGGGGCTTGCGACGAAAACTCTAACCTCGAAACGCCTGTTCTCACGACAATCAGGGTTTCCGTGTCGGTCGCATCCAAAGGCATAATCCTTAGAGGCTCCAGGACCCCGACGAAGATAGAGGCGGTAGCCCCGTGATATTCAAGATAAAGTATTCTATACACGCCGCCTGACTGGGGTGGCATCTGTAAAATTTCGGAGCCGAAAGCAAAAGGCTTCAGAGGACTTCTCTAACGATCTGCATTCCCCCGTTTTGGGAGAAAAAGATGCGCTCGCACTTGTGAATACGGACTTCTAAGTAACTTTTTTTTTTAAGAGCACTACTCAAATTGTTTTTTAATGTTTATGGTTGGATATTAGGTAACTGCTAACGATAAATAGAAAACCTTATATAGGCCAAAATTCTGCTCAGCAAAGCGCCTGTGCGAAGTCCCGTTCAAAACGCTCATAGCACGAGATTCGAGTCTTAATAGCGGCCATACAAACAATATATTACAATTTCTGTTGGTAGTTCCTGATAGACTACTATATTAACTAACTGTGAATAAAAAATGGAAAAAATAAAAAGTGTTTTTTTTTTAGAAAATCGACTCCAAACTTGCTAGTTTTTCGAAATATTCGTTTTTTCAGGCACATGTAGCGCATTATATACTTGTGGCGAAATATTGAAATTATACTCAAAAAAAAAGAGCATAATTGGTGCTTTACGGTGATATAAAGATCATAAAAATATGTTGATTAGGTCACACAGCACAGCTTGCTGAACTTCGTCAAATATCGTCACAGAGAGGCGGTTTGACAAATGAAAAAAAAAAAAAATCATTAAGATTGTTATGACCTGGACGCTTTATTAGCATGAAAAAGCCTATGTCTAGAGTGTTCCCAAAAGTTATATTGATGTAGCGTAAAAAGTAGGGAAAAGGGATGGAGTGATATATGGCACCTCCGATAGGCTGGAAAAACATCAATTTCCACCTTGACCGCTTCAACGGTCCATAACTTGAGAACAAAAAATCCGACGAAATAACCGTTTGCGTCTTCTTTTATAGGAATTGCCCCAAAACATATATTTTTTTCGTCAAAATTAAAAATTCGACCCTAAATCCGTGCCTGAGTTGAGATGAAATCACCCATATATATATATATATATATATATGAATAATTTCGTTTCAAATCGTGCAGGCAAAACGGGTCGAATTTTTAATTTCGCTGAAAAAGATATATGTTATAACGTCGTCTCTAAAAACGCAGTAGCCACAAACCGCAAGTTCGTCTGATTTTTTGTTATCGACTTACGAATTTTAAAAGCGGCCGCGGCGGAAAGCTCTGTTTTTCACATCCGTCGTGGGTCAGATGTTTCGCTCGATCTCCCACCGTGGATTATCAGTCCACATTATATTAACTTTTTACAAGCACCCTGTAAAACCATTTAAAACGCTCTAATACCATGAAATAGTTTTAGGCGTTTTGCTTTTTATCTGTAAAAATGTCAAAAACGCCCCCTCGGTCAATTGTTGACGAACTTTAACAATTAATTACTGACGATCTACTGGGGTTACATTAATATTTTTTATGTCCACGGAGAGCCCAAAACACGCTCTTTATATATATTATGGAATGACTCGGGCTGTATAAAATATCCCTTGCGGGATGTTTACGTTAATATTATGCGAAAACCAAAAAGTACCATTTTTGAAATCGATTTTCTTAAAAAGCCCTTTTTTTTATTTATTTTTTAAACTTTATTGTTAAAATGTAGATATGATAGTTGTCTACACGAAAAGCAAGTCTAGAAAATGTGTATTTTGTTTGTATGTTCTATATTTAAGCTTCAGTATCGTACAAAAACGTGTTTTCACGGCTCCAAATGGACTTGCGAATTGCGCGCCTTCACAAACGGTGAAATAGCCTTTTTTCAACGTTCCCACATAAAAATGAAATACAGTAGTTTCACCCTGTTCTATTTATTGTTTATTTAAATTTTATTACAGGCGGCAGGCTACATTGGAGGAGTTCAAAAAAGAAAGCAACACTTCTAAACAGACCAGCAGGCGTCGTAAATTTGTAATGTGTAGAAATCGGCAGTCGTCGTATTGATTCGGGACATTCATTAACCTATGTGAACGTCCCGGCCTTTCGGTACCAGCAGATGACCACGACCTTTCGCGCCCGTTGTGTTAGATAGGACGGCCCGTGACAGTAAAGCGAGCAGCGCACCCCGTGTCACAAGGAATGAAGTGGTACGAATGTGTCGTTGACGCGGCGAACATCTCTCTCCGCGGAGATTCAATATCACCGAAGGGTTATCTCTTTTGAAACAGCAAAGCCCTGAGACTGACATTAAAAACGAGCGTGTTGGTAAATACACTTGTGTTTATTCTGCCCGGAGACTAGTTGGGTCGAAGGCAGCCTCCATGTCAATTATAACCGTTTGTGAAAAGTGGCCTTCTTTCGAGATAAAAAGTTAATGCCGGCTGACGTTTTTTGTTGTTTTTTTCGAAAAAGGGAAGGGGAAAGAAAGTTGCGTAACTGCAGTAACTACCTCGAAAGCTCCTCTCCCGATATGAGGCTCGAGGCATGTTACGTCTCGGTTACTTTCTCGCGCATCGCTGCTCGAGTCTATTCTTCGCTTTGTTTCGCACAGCCACTGTTCCGCACAGCCGTCGTGGATGTGCGTAATAGAATGAAGAACAGATTTGAGCATCATCTGGACACCGTCATCCTGCCAGGCTTCAGTGTCGTCGGACTAAACTCGGCGTCGGTCAAGATTTTTTTTTTTTTTTTCGTGTGTGTTTCTTCGCTTTGCTGAACTTTGTTTCTTGGGTGCGGTTTTGCTGAACGTTTTTTTTTTTTTTTTAATGTTTTATGACTAACAGTTTGTTAGCATTGTTAAGTTGTTGGGTTTATTTCGTCATGGTGTAGCGGCCTGACGGTGCTGTAGAGAGCCTGTTCGCACGCATTCGGTTGTGTCCCGTTTAGGAAATGCCCGGAGGAGTTGGTTTTTGTTCTTGCCATGTGCGGCTGAGATTTCTCGTCTTTATGAAATCTTTGTTTCTTTGTTTTACCTTTATGTGTCGTCGACTTCTTTGTCTGACTCTCCACCAGGCGTGGACCTATCGCCTTGCCACCGCTGAAACCTAAATCATTTTCCTTTTTTTTTTTTTTAAACGCAATTTTTGTTAAGATCGGAGTTGGGTAATTTTATTCTTATTTATTTATTTTTATTCCCTACCCCTCTCCGTGACACTTTCTCCGTGTGTTTCGGATCGTTTCTGTGTCATCACTTTTGTGTATTACGGAAGTGAAAGGATATTCCCTGGTGATCTGTGCGATGTGCGGTGAACAAACTCTAGCGTATGGTTTGGGAAAGAATTGTATATAATATATCAATGATATGGTGACTTTCTATGTCTTAGTAATATGACAGCTAATAACTAGTCATGCTATTTTACAGTGAAAGGTTTATAAATCGGAACATTGCAACGTCTGCGCCTCTTGGATATTGAAGGTCTACTGGCCTGCTGATTTGGTTAGATATGTTTCTCGTGATTTCCCGCTCTTATCAAAACATAAATAACTATTCAATACCACGAAATACGTTTATAATTGATTACAAAACGCAGACAAAAATTCAACTTTTTCACAAGCTTAAATGTAAAACATACAAACAAAATAACACTTTCTCGACTTGATTTTCGAGTAGACAACTACCATATCTACATTTTAACAAAAAAAAAATAAACATGGGTTTTTTGAGAAAATCGATTTTAAAATTGGTACTTTTTGGTTTTCGCATAACATTAACATAAACGTCCCGCAAAGAATATTTTATACAGCTGAGTCATTTTATAATATATATAAAAAGCGTGTTTTGGGCTTTCCGTAGACATAAAAAAGATATTGATGTAACCCAAGTATATCGCCAGTATTTAATTGTTAAAGTTCGTCAACAATTGACCGAGGGGGCGTTTTTGACATTTTTTCTGATAAAAAGCAAAACGCCTAAAACTATTTCATGGTATTAGAGCGTTTTAAATGGTTTTACAGAGTGCTTGTAAAAAGTTAATATAATGTGGACTGATAATCCACGGTGGGAGATCGAGCGAAACATCCGACCCACGACGGGTGTGAAAAACACTGCTTTCCGCCGCGGCCTCTTTTAAAATTCGTAAGTCGAGAACGAAAAATCCGACGAACTTGCGATTTATGGCTACTGTGTTTTTAGAGACGACGCCATAACATATATTTTTTTTCAGCGAAATTAAAAATTCGACCCTTTCTGCCTCCACGATTTGAGATGAAAACACCCATACATCTATATAGTATATATACTGGGTGTTTCAGAGAACGCAGGCCAAATTGCTCCTGCGAAAACTACTCATCGCAACGAAAAAAGGCTTGTGGCGTTTTGGTCCTGGGCCAGGGGCCCATTTAGGAAAATTATTAACGTCCCGGCTAATTAAGTTGTTAATTATTCTTGCGTAATTAACTTTCTAATATTGTGCTTAAGAGCATGGTTTAAATCAGGAAATTGCTCTGCATCACCGAAAAACAGGGGATCAACAAATTGCAGAACGATAGAAGGCACGCGAAACATTTTGCGGCTTTCTGAAAAAGCGCACAGAATCGACGGGCTTTTAAAGGCCCGTTCACACGATGCATTTTTCTCGTGCATCTAGTGTCGCGAAACGTAGTTTCGCTACGTTTCGCGAAATGGTTGCGCCGTCTGAACGAGTCCGAAAAGGACGCGCGCATCTAAAAAAAGTTGCGCGCACACCTCGCTTCTGGAGCGAGCTTTTGCTGAAACTTTGCCGAGTCCTGTCAATCACTCTGAGGGCGCCGCCAATGGCCGCTCAGAAACGCTCTCACATGGCCTTTGAGGGGGGAGCGAGCTGTATGAGAAGACTACTTCACTGCCGGTGTTGTAGCCGAGCCAAACCCGAAAAAAACCGATACCACGAACGATGGATACGGCCGGCGCTTCCGCAAGCACGTCAAGCACCACTGAAGGAAAAGTGAGTAGCATATCGGAAAAAAATCCAGCGATGGACGAAGACGTAATTGGTGATGATGATAATTCGCGTCTATTTTTAGTCATAATTAAGAAATAAAACCTTGAGACAAGGAAACAAAAAGGGACGTACACAGTACCATCTCAAAACCAGCACAGCGTACAGCTCTCATTTACTTCCACAACAGTCTTCTTCTTTGTCAACCTCCATCCAAATTATACATATTCAACAGTAAATAATGTAAATGGCAGTAAATGACAATTCAACAACTAGTAAATGACAATTTAAGAGTAAATTAAGTAAATGGAAGTAAATGACAGCTGTATGCTGTGCTGGTTTTAAGACGGTGGTGTGTATGTCCCTTTTTGTTTCCTTGTCTTAAGGTTTTATTTCTTAATTATGATTGTTCACCAGCTCGCCTGCGTTTTGACTCTTAGATTGTGACGGGAGATGGAAAACACGACGCTGAATGGCTAATGGTGATGATGATGATTTTGGCTTTCAACTGAAGCGCCACTTTATGGTCAACACCCAAACTATATTCGCGAGTCTAAACGTCATCGTTGTTGCACGTGAAGCGGTACGTGTGAACGAGCACATTTCGCGGAACTTGAGTGTCGCGAAACTGTTGGCGCCTGAAAGATGCATCGTGTGAACAGACCTTAAGTTTCGGTTTTCCATCGGAGCGTATCTCAGCCCCGGCGGCACCGCGCCCCTTGGAGAGATAGTGAAACCAACCTCTGTTGCGCCGTCATCGCGCGACGCAGTAGAGGCTGGTTGCACTATCTCACCACGGGGCGCGGTGCCGCCGGGGCTGAGATGTACTCTGATAGCAAACCGAAACAAAAAAATCCGTCGATTTTGTGCAGTTTTTGAGAAAGCCGTAAAATGCTTCGCGTGCCTTCTATCGTTCTGCAATTTGTTGATTAGTGTTTTTCGATGATGCTGAGCAACTTTTTAATTGAAACCATGCCCTTAAACACAATATTTAAATAAAGTTAATTATGCAAAAATAATTAACAACTTAATTATCCCGGACTTTAATACTTTTCCTAAATGGGCCCGTGGCCTAGGACCAAAACGCCACAAGACTTTTTTCGTTGCGATGTGTAGTTTTCGCAGGAGCGATTTGGCCTGCGTTTTCTGAAACACCCTATATATATATATATATATATATATATATATATATATATATATATATATATATAATTTGTAGCTAAACGTAGAAACCACCTACGAGTTGGTTTCTACGTTTAGCTACATATGGTTCATAATGAATCATTAATGGATAAACACGATAAAAATTATTATATATATATATTTTTTTTTTTTTGTAGGAAGTTAAACTTTATTAGACGTTTTTTTAAAAGTCAGCGCCAACGCCTCTCCGCCGTTCCTTGCTCACCTACTCTGAGCCTGTATTGGACATTAGGGCTCGGTCAGCGTGTGAGGACTCGAAGCCAATCACGTGCTTCGTGTCCAATCAATGGCGACGTCCAATGTTGTTTGATGAACTTTTGAAAAGGGTCTCTTGTTGCCAAAACGAATGGGCACGTTTAAAATATGACGGAAGAGCGCACGCGAATCATGGTCCCTGAGCAGGTTCTAATATGTTTCCAACGTATATCGCTCGGGTGAAAAATGCTGAGTCACTGGGCAGTGGGTACATGCGCGTTGTTCAATGTTCTGTAGAAGAGAGCTACTGCGCATGCGCAGAACGAATAACCCAGTAGACAAAGAAAACAGCACGCGGAAGACGATTATTGCTGTGGTCTTTGCAAATGTACGACTCCGGCTTGACCCAGCCCCTATTCGTTTTCCGTGGTGTACGGACGCGTGACGTCACTGCACTGCTTACTTAGCGGATAGAACTGAATGCAGTACGTGTTTAACGACGATGGAACACCACTGTGGAGAAAATCATTGTTTCTAATCTGGATTTCGAAATTTTCCGCGACGGAATGCCAACTAAAGGAGGACTTTATGTGTTAAATAAATGTACAGAGTCGCAGATTGAGCAGTCCCGCCTGCAGGGATTCAATTTACAATTTATGCTTCCTTTTTGGTGCGCAATACTTGCCTCATTGCTAATAGTGGTTCGTCCTTAGCTTCAACACTGCAAAGATAGCCTATATATGTCATGGGTCTTCCTAGTACAGTGAAGCTTCTATGAATGGCACAGCGCTCTTCGATTCGAACCCTGTTCAAATATTCACTGGGAAGATGCCAGTCTCGGCATAACCTCGTGTCTGCAGATGCAGCAGATGCAGAAGCACTGAAGCTTTCTGAAGGGCCGCAGCACGCCCTTCTTTTTCGAGGGAAAGGAGGGCAGGGAAGTAGGGTAGGGAAGCCAGAAAACTCTTCTTAACCTGTGATTAACTACAGAAATTGTTGGAAAACCTTCGAACCCTTCATTAGATAGTTAGATAGCAACTTTATTGAAGCATGATGATGGGGTGCATCAGCCTCCTCTGTTCGGGCAGCCGCTGATGACCCTGCTGATGGGGGCTGCCAGTTCCCGCTGATGTTCGCGACTGACCGCAAGAGTCAGCCACTCCCGGGTGCAGGGTCCTGGTCGGAAGGCGTAAGGCAGTGGGAGCAGAGAGGGGCATCAGTCGGGTGTGTGTGTGTGAAGTGTGTATGTTTGTGCCTGCCGAATAAGTGTGTGCTCACAACGAGTAAGCTGGGGGTGGGGAGGAGGGAAGACGCAGCGGTGGGCGAGTAGGTCGGCTAGGGTGGGGAGAGGAGGGGGAAGACCAGGGTTTGAGTCACAGACTCAGGCGTCAGCAGGGGCCCGGAGGAGCGTTTCGTGGGCAACCTGATGGGCCTGATCCGTTCCCGGAACACCAGTGTTACCAGCTATCCAGTGTACGTGAATACGTCTCCTAACGTTGTTGAGGAGGGGATGGGCAGAGGGGCATGTGGCTCTCTGAGCGAGATCTGGGTAGTGCAGCCGGGGGAAGTATTGTGAGCGGCAGCAAGTGCGACGACGAGAAGTTCAGCTTCGACCGGGGAAGCGCACTGCTGTGTAATGGTATGTTCAGTGCCGTGTCAAGTGAACGCGCGAATGCACCAGGGTTTTCTTGAAAGGTGAAGACGTGATAATTGACGAGTTCTGGAGCAATTTGTTTAGAGCGCAGCTTTTAGGCGCCCGTTTCTGGCTTGAGCGGCGTCGCTGTCGCCGTCGGCGTAACCGCGCGGCTAAGAACGATGCACCGCGCGGGACCCTCGTGATGTCACGTGTGACGTCACGAGGGTCTCGCGCGGTGCATTATGGGACATTTCCCACGATGCAAGGTGCTGGGAGGAGGGGGAGGGGAGGAGGAGAAGAACGACGAGAGGGAGGAGGAGGAGAAGGGAGGAGGGGTATACCCTCCCCTCAGTACCTTCCCTCCTCCTCCTCAAGAGCTGCGCTCTAATTTGGCGTTACAGGGTGTTGTAAACGTCTCATTTTTTTTTTTGTAGTATGCAGCGCGAAGAAGGAATTGCGGTTCCCGTGCATGTGGCGGGGAATTGAGGTTACGGTGACATGTTGAAGGATCTTGTTGTCTGGGGCGAAGGGTTAAAGCCAGGGTTGATAGGGTGTGTACCTCAGTTTGTGCAGGATGAGGCGACCCGTAGCAGTCGAGAGGCGTTGATGTTGATGGACGCGATTAATGCCAATGATTGTCAGGGACTGTGGGTGGGAGGTCGAGTTAGACCAGTCCGGTGGTACTGGTGGTGATGGGACCCTTCATTAAGATTTGGAGCTTTGAATAACTGCTCCCCGTGATCTCCTTGACTACAAAGCTAAAATGGAGCTCTCGGCTGTCATTACGTAATATACGAGGTGTGTATATTTAATAACGAGACTGATGGCAAGAGTGGGGTTTATATTTACACCCTTACAAATTAACTGTTCTCTCCTTTAACATACTCATTTCCTTTATCTATACACAGTTTGCATATAATTTCCCATTGTTGGAAGCAGTGCTGCAGGTCATCTTGTGTCAACCTCTTGTTGTTGTTAAAAACATCTTTACAGCGTCTAATAAAAGAAAGGGTGAAAGGAAGAACGATGGATGGCTGCCCCTATTCCGGGGCTCCACCGGCCTTGAACGCTCTCGTTGCCAGCAGTAGCTGTTGGCTCAGGTCCTCGCCGCGTAACATGACCTCCCATCGTTCCGTCGTCGGGTTCGTGAACGGCACTAGGCCGGGGATCTTCTGACCAACCCCTTAGGCAACGCCGCCGTTTTCTCCTTTGCCCCGTCCACAATTCTTGCCTTACTATTTTAGAGCGCAGCTCTTAGGCGCCCGTTTCCGGCTTGAGCGGCGTCGCCGTCGGCGTCACTAATGACGTCATTGGCATCCGCGTCGTCATCGTCACTGATGACGTCATATGTGACGTCATCTGCATCGTCATCGATGACGCACGTCACTGATGACGTCATCGACATTCGCATCGTCACGTGACCGCTAGGGGTCACGTGACGATGCGACCTCTAGAGGTCACGTGACCCCCATGAGGTCACGTGACCCTTGTGAGGCGACAGCGACGCCGCTCGGAGGGAGGAGTAGCAGACAGGATGAGGACGTGAGGAGGAGGGAGGAGGGGTATACCTTCCTCTCAGTACCCTTCCCTCCTCCTCCTCAAGAGCTGCGCTCTAATTCGGCGTTACAGGAAGTTGTAAACGGCTTTCATTTTTTTATTTAGTGTTTCAGTACATCGACTGCCTGTCTTTCTGTTTTCAGATTCTACTGGAAAATCCACTTGTCACATGTGGCGATCTTTCCCAGCGAGTCAGGTTCCACTATTAGTCGTTCCACGAAGTCAGTGCGAACGCGTTTCCAGACGTCCTTTTGCTCCTAAATGAACGGAACGTCGTCAAAATTAGTAAATATTTTCGCACGATCGACGATTAAGCATTCGGATGATATAAGATAATAATAAGACATGATGCACAACAATAAAACAGCTATACAACAGATTTTACACAACTTGTTGATCGTGCGCAAAGTTTACTGAGTGGCCCTTTTCACAGCCTGTCTCGTCTGTTGGAATTAAATGTCTTAAAAGGAATTTCCATATTTTGCAAATAATAAACTTGGTTGTGATTAGTTTACCAAAACAGCAACAAAAGGTCATTGTATAAAAAGCTTCGCATCCCTGACTTTTTTTTTCTTCTTTTTCTTTTTCTTATACACAAAAATCTTGCAGAAAATAGGTGTAGTAGTGGAACCAAAATCTGATAGACAAACCATTTTCGGGAACTTTGGAGCCTCAGGGCACGACGACGCTGCATCTCGTAGGCGTCGGTTTGTTCAGCCAAGGCCTCAAGAACGCAAGCTGCCCCGTGCATGGATGTGTGGGGGAGTCGGGTTCGCTAGCCAGCTTGCATTACTCCATCGACAGTGTGCGTTAGATCTTGCACTGACGGCCTGACCAAATCACGGTAGAATAAGCGAGGGGTATCTGAACAAGGCCAGTTGAGGCGGCAAGAATTAGCTCGGGCTTCGCGCATCTCTCGGCAGGAGCACGCACTGTCGGTTTAGGGCCTGCGCGCAGGCGCTGTCGTGCGCCGCGCGGCTTTCTGGACGTGCGGCCTTTTGGGCGAATAAAGACGGTTCTTCGATTGGCTCTCATCGGTCCCTTACATGCTACGCCATTTCGCGGTGTTCGTGAAAAATCTGAGCGAACCATTGCCACGGTCGTTCTGTGGCTGGGCTATGTACTAGAGAATTTAGTACTCAATAGCTATAAGTGGCGCCATTCAGACACTTCTCTCTTCTTTCTCCATGGGACAGACCCTGTCAGTCCCATATATTATCTACTAGCTTTCAGTGACTCTTTTCACTAAGCTACGTGCATAAAATTAAAAAAATAAATACGTTTTCTTTTTTTTTTTCTAGTTGATACTGTTTTTCAAGCGTTCTAAAAGCCTTAATATGGGTTTATTTATAAATAAGAGAATAGTCATTTCTAACCATAAATCACCATGCTTAACCAGCTATCACAAGGCTCTCACAAAAAGAAAGAGAATGATTCAATTATGCCGCGTTATCTAACATCCAGCCAAGATAACAGGTCTACTGGTCAGCAGTTACTTTTCACACACCCGCAAAGTGACCGATATCACGAAGCGTTCCACGCATGCGTGACGCCGCCATAACTGTAGTTCAGACTCCAGAGGGGACAGGTACCAGTTCATGCGAGACGGCTCGTGTCGTGTCGTGCCGCGGCTCGCGCAGAGGTCCTGTGAGGTTGTTGCGGGTGCAGAAAGACTACAGTTTCCCATGACCATAGCCTCCTATATGCTGACAAAGCCTGGCAGATCGCCACGAGAAGCGGCCGCCGAGGTGGAAAAGGTGAAGCATCAGACAACGGATGAGAGGAGAGTCTCGTGACTGGCGCCCCGCTGCGGCGAGACGCCGAAACGTACTTCTCCCGAGCGAACAAGTGTGTTTCAGGTCCTCACCGCTGCAAAAGTTGTGCGTTGACGTCCAAGTTTTCCGAGAAATGGCTCTTTGATGCTCTGTGCTACCAGATCCTAGCGCTTCAAATCTGCGACCGGGCACTCTATGGCTCCCTTGTCGAACTGCCAGGCTTTGTGAATATAGAGGAGGCTATGCCATGACCCTTGCCGGCAGTGGCGGCGTAAGGAAACTGAAAGGTTGAGATCGATCTATTAGGAAATTGGGCCATTATTTTATAATCACACCTTACTTTTTGTGTCGTCAAAAAATCCCAGCCATATATATATGATTCCGAATGACAACGCGATACGTATAATGAACGCTTCCTAACGACGTGTCTTTATTCGCGTTTTCTAGCAATTTTACTATTAATTGATTATCCCGTTCATAATTTTGTTCTGGTGGATTCAATCAATAATAACACGATGGGCACTGTCAACATAATGCAACTGCTCAAAATTGTTCTGATCACCTGCCCTGGACAACATCGACGCTTTATTTTCGAAAAACACAACGTACGCTGCCCAAGCTCTCTTATGACATAATGCACACCACATCAGAAAAAGAAAGCAAACATTGATAAAAAAACAAAAAACACTGTATGCAATTCACAAAACTAATTTATGAATGCGCGTGGGCAACGAATTCCAGTCGGAGAGGGCAGTGGATGGTGGGGAGTTTTCAAATTTGTTAGCTCTAGAAGGGAGGTTGCGATTTATTGGATGATCTAGGCGCTTGAAAATGTAATATAGATCATGGAGATGTAGGATGCAAAACTCAACTGTAGTTAGATCTGGGCGTCGATTAAAACTTTAACCGGATTAATCGCCACCTTTTAATCGATTAATCGGTCTCTTTCTTTTCCAGTCAGCAGATAAAAAAAAAAAACTTGTCTTTTTGCTAAATATGTAAAAAACGGCGTTATATACAATTTTTATTCCGAATCAACCTCGATATGTACATGAGGACTGAGTTCAAAACATTTCACCGGTTATTACTTGGGCTGCATGAGGCAAAGGGGTTCTTTGATATTCTCCGGCAAGACTTGATTGTTCACCATGTTCTCATCTGCACTAAACGGACACTTGAACGGCGTTGAAGTGGCCGGGACACCTGTAATCTTCTGCAATTGTCTGGAGTTACAAATCTCGCCCTATTTCACCTAAGGTTTTCGCTTCATACAGGTGTACTCGTCCGCGTCTTCATGGTAAAAGCATTGAATTTTTAGTTTCTTTTGGTTCGTCAAAATTTTAACGATTAACCGGTTGAAGAATTAATCGCGATGAAAGCATTATTTGATTATTTAGGAGGTTAATCAATCAATTTCCCAGCCCTAAATAATAGATGCCATAAAAAAAGTCAACAACAGCAAGACGGACTATTTGGGTTTTATTAGTAGTTGTAAGTCTAGATTTGTTTTTAATGACACTCGAAGTGCGTGGGTAATCATGAGTAATGTAACTTGATGCTTTACTTGCAACATATTTGAGCTTGTTAAGAAGGTACGCTTGATGAGGGCAGCAGCAGATGATGTAATATGAACGTACTTACGACACTATTAGCGCTCGGTTAATATTATATGGCGTAAAACGTTCTGTGTCTATTTTTTTTCTTCCTTTAGCTCCGATTCGCAAGTCTTTTTCGACGCGTTCAGCTACGCATTATACATGCTTCACAATCTGTTCTCGATAGTGAATTTCAGGCAGACCTTATATTCCTCGGTTCTTCGAATGTATTTGACACTATCTCAGACACACACCGCTGTCCTTGCACGGCTGAACTCTTTCCTCACTAACCGGTCTCGATTTGCGACAGCCAACAACACCGACGAGTCTGACCCTTCTCCAGATAGTTCAGGGATGCCTCAAGGTTCCGTTCCGAGGCATTTATTTTTTAACGTAGATTAACTGAAAGGGCTGGCTAAGTAAGAAAAGGTTTTCTTACTTAGCCAGTTTACTTTTTAGACATGACGGAGTAAGTATTCAATCTGCTTCATTACAGAAAACGCTGAAAACAGTGTGGAAGAAAAATACGTCGTAAATTTAAATATATCGTAACGTTTAATTTTGAACTTTTTATTAACTATCTTTACCCTGCCATGCTTTTCGTTAAAAAAATTAGCTATATATATATATATATATATATTTTTTTTTTTCTGTAATACTCCAACAAATTTAAACAAGAGCCACCTTGGAGTTTACATACACAAGAAAACCTCGTGAAAGCAGCTTCCCCCATTTTCTGAGTTGAAACTTTAAATTGGGCTGGTTGGTTCATTGTAATCTAAAAAAACTAAAAGTAAAAAAAAAAAAGAAAAAAAGAACACGGACGAAGAAGAGACACATACGGCACGGACTGGCGCTATCTGTCAACTGATTTAATCGAGGCAAACCACCCAGCACACATGCGTGAACACTCTTTCCCATCATGGCAACCACATCTGCTAAAAGCAACCCATAAACACCAAGGATTTTTCGTTTCTAGATGGTTTTGTGTAGTCACGTTGAACTGATACGAATGTTTAAACCATTGTCATATGTTGTTTGTGTGCACGGGTCGTCAGGCATAAACAGCGTAGTCTTTCACAAGAAAGCATGCTCCCAACTCCCTGGCATTCGAGGACCGAATTATCTATTGCTGGACGCTGGGCCCGCCTTTTCCTTCTCGCAGTTCCTGGTTGTGTGTGAAGGCTGCTGTACCATTCTTCTAGCGAGGCACATTCGTAGCAGTCATAGTGATAGCTTTCGTCCGCTTCGCCCTTACTTTGCTGCTGCCGGCGTGGAAAAAAGAGGAAGGTCTTTGGCCGTGAAAAAGAAACTTAGGTTAAAGAGCTTATAAATGCTCGCCACCTTTTTAGTCATACACACACGTAAAGACACTACGAGTATGCATGTGATTAAAACCAAAGTATGGCCGTCGCCATACTTTGTTTATAATCACCCGTAATCATCTTTGGTTATAATTATTGGTTATAATAAAAGATTGGTGTTCTTTTTTTGTTGCTTGTGTAGTCTAAACCGGACCGTTACTAAAACCAGCGTCGCAATGAGGTGCGCTGTTTGTGAGCAGTCCGTGTACTGAACAGTTGTCTCTGACCAACAAGGCCGTTTTAGAATGCTTGTTATAAACGCCAATTTTAATGCCATCTCCCACTCACTTTGCGTGCAAGATGGCAACTGCCACCGAAACTCCGTTACCATGGCCCGGGCTAAGTGATATGTTTGACCTGAGGTAGACGAAGTCAGACAATTTGCTGTTTAAATGTTGCTGGGCACACGAGAGACGTCGAACTCTAATATGAAAAGCAGATTAAGGTAAGTTATTCTTCAGTGGCACTTACTTTTTTCACGTAAAAATGTCGGGGTTAAGTTTGTTAACCAGAAGAACGCACCTTTCTTTAGAGATCGTTTTGTTCGTCGCATAGTTTTTCAGCTATATCTCACAGTGCTCATTAATGTAAGCTAGCGAAAACACTTCGAAAACGACTTAATTAAGTTTACTTGTATATTTCAGAAGGAGGGTAAATAAATTGTGGCAGCTATATATAAACACGCCTATTTAATATTTGTTTAAACTTGCGATTTATTTAGACAGTTTTTTCCTGTCCTAATTCGTGATGCAATTTATTTAGTTAATATTTCGTTGTACCACACCAGTGATGACTAGAAATTAACAGCGGTGTTTCGCATCAGTCCCAATTTTTTTTTCTTATTTTCCCCCAGTTCCTCCATTCGCAAAACCTATGAGAGTTCTAGGTGCTGTCAAAGAAACGAAAGACCGAGGCCACAACCCACTGTCCCGACGCGCCCTTTCTGAAGTAGATGAAGATCGACCGTATGCATCGACCGTACGCAAACCGGTGTCGTTACTTGCATTGACTAACGTCCGTTAGTCATGGCAAGTAATGACGCCGCTATTTCGTTACTTTTGCAAAATGGTAACGGAGCTCTTTAACGCGTTAGCTTTTTTTAAGGTAACGAATAACGCCATTTCGTTACTTATTTTCGGTAACGGGCGCACAACACCCCTCCAGATCCTCTTCCAACCAAATTGTTTTCCGTTAGCTCGGTGCACACGTGGTGCCACTATTGCCTCTGCACGAGGCCCCAAACAAAATATTTACGGTCTCTGAGCAGCATCGAAAGTGTAAAGCAATGGAAGGTGAGGAATTTTAAACGGCGTAGAATTGCGCCCTTTGCACTTGAGTGCGGTTTGCGAGTCGTCTATCGGATATCGCTTTTTCGCTTGTTTTTAAAAAGCGCAAAAAAAAAAAAGCAATAAACTTGTTAAAAAAAAAAAAAAAAAACGGTTTAACTTTAGATGTGGAACTCGGTCTGCCTCCCCGTGTCCTTCCCCCCTTCTTTATCAAGATCCTGAGATCGTTCGCCATTGCTGTTCTCTTTTTAGTAAAGACATGTCAACAACAACGTCTCTCTCTCTAGCGGTTCGTGTGGGTGTGCACGTAGGCATACTCTTCTTTAACTGATGAACGAAATGATGTTGCTGAAATAAAGTTCGAAGTTCAAAGAAGGAAAGCAGGTTCAACGCTCCGGTTTGTTGTGAAGAGCATCGCATGTTGCTCGTGTACAGTCATATTTACAGCCTGGGTGATTCTTTCATTTAAATACAAAATAAAAGCGCATGAAAACATATTACGACAGACAAATGGTAAGTAAAAGTGTAGTGTAGTTTATATATATATACATATTGCGGGACATGTTTGATTATATTATTATAGCAATACACGCGTGATTTTTATCACATTTAAATCAAGATATGAATAATCTCGAGTTTTGTGCTTCACCCTGGACATACACCAGGTGACGGGGCCACGGTGGCACCGTCCGTTCAATTTGGCGATATCTTGCCCGCCAAATTTATTGAAATTTGTTGACGTGGTACAGTAACAGTGTATGCTCTGATTGCGTCGTATTTAGTGTCTTCGATTTTGAGGTCTCCAAACTTTTTCGCTAAGGGGCCGCACGCAATATATGTCGCTGTCTGAAGGCCGGAAAAGAAATAAGTAAATATAAAGGAGGAAAAACTAAATAAGTATTCCTAAATAAGCAGTTATTAAATACAAAATTGAAAGTTAGAGAAAAATAAAAAAAAGAAGAAGAACCAGGCATAACTCAAAGCGTGTAGGAACTTCGGCATGTTCCAATGGAGCAAAAAACTAAGGAGAATCATAGGATTGCACTAAACACAAATATACATGGGAACGCAGAGGAATTTTAACGCACGAAGTTACACAAATATGAAACTGGGACTTTTTTTTTTTTTTTCGTGCAGGGCTGGGCGGTATCGCGATGCAACTGTATCGCAGTAAAAATTTAAAGATACTTTCGAGTATCTGTATCTCTATATTGAGATACTTTTTAAAACTGTATTTGCATTTCAGTAGTGACGCGACATTATCGATGTATCGCGTAGTATCGCGATATTCCGCCAGGCTTCGGCATCTCGTTACATTTGTTGTCGAAAATAAACTGTCTGTTTTCTATGATAAACTGAAAAACACCTTGTTGGTGCAAAGGGTCCCATAATTTGTAATATGCACCCGTCGCACAACCCCATCTACGGGGTGGAAGCCTGATTGTCTGGTATGTACCACAAACACGACAACTAAAAAAAAAGAAAAGAACTATGCACTTCCAATTTGAATAGCAGGATAAGCTCTTCTCAGATTCCTGTTTTGCCATGAAGGTACGTTTCGAATAGAGACACACCTTCACGAAAAACGGGGTTCAATTTGAGCAAACGCCTTTTCTCAGGCATGGCAAGTCGTCGTTGGTCTCCCAGTACCTATGTAAATCTCTAAAAACAACAACTTTCTTTTTTTTTTTTTTTGGCGGCTAGTAGCGTGGTAGTTGTGAATAGATGAAAAGTTTGAGGTAAGGGGAGGTGCATAAACTGACATAAACTTGAGGAATACAAGCCATTCGCATTCGACACGAACTGCACCCTCCGCGCCTTCCACTATTCGGGGGAAAAAATGTATTCACGTATCAATATCTGTATTCCGGAATACTTTTTTAACCTTGCTGCGGAAGTATTTCGGGGATATCCCTTTACCATAAAGGGTAAATGTATCTCAATATTTGTATTCCGGTATACTTTTTGGAGTATACCTCTGCCCAGCCCTATTGTATGGTACCTTAGTTTACTCGGTTAGAGGCCTGCTGGAAGCGGGCCCCGGACCGCGGACCGAGTTTCTTTGGAAGGACCGGGGCCTGCGGCGGGCCGAATCTGGCCCGTGTGTTGGGGTTTGGAGACCCCTGCTCTAACTGAATGACATAAGCGATAATGTGACCAGATACAACCAATGGCGTTCTCGTCGGAAGTTGAGGTTGAGCCTCGGCACGTGAACGATTGCTCTGAGATTTTCCGAAACTAAAGCTCTACGTATAACAAATTCGCCAGGTAATTTTATTTTACACTTGCTCTTTTTCTGGTCGAAATTCGGCGGGATCCATACGCAAAAACTACGTCATGGCGGGAGAGGGATAGCGCCGCCAAGCTTTCACTCTTCCCATTGCCGTCGCCGTCGCTTTGCCCCCGTTCGTTCGTTAGCATTGAAAAGATTTGAAGGATGACGGCGTTGCCCTCGCACAACAACCACGCAAAGGCACGCTAGTGGACTAATGTTCCAATTGATTGTTTACTTTCTGTCTCTCTTGGTGCCCCCTCCCTCCTCCTCCTTCCCCTCGTTGCCGCTGCTTTCCTCCGGCGGCTCTACCTACACGGCGCTCGCTCATTCCCCCCCCCCCCCCCCCCCCCTTTCCCCAATGTGAACGAAGCACCCTCCACCACCCAAGTGGAGCTCCGGTGCCATGGTCGTCGGGATCAACTGGACTCTGAGTTCTCACCAAGAAGATCACAACCTACACTGGCTGATCCACGCCCATCCGCGCCCTACTCGGCCCACCCAGGGCGAGAGCCACCGAGCGACCAAGGACGGGTGTCGGATGGTCAAAGACGAAAAGGTCATTGCAGTCGGTATTTATGGTAAGTGCTGGCGCACTCCGGTTAGGCGGACAACGAGGACGCGCAAGACTCGGCGAGCGAAGCTTGGACTTCCGCCATCCGGCCCTCGACCGCTGCCCGGAGGAAGGGAGAAGAAGACGAGGGCAAATTCGAGTAAGAAGGCTCCAAGATCAGGTAACCCCACCTAGAGAGTCCACTGTCCAGATGTCTACTTCGATGAGCGCAAGTGCTTGTCGTTAAATCGCGAATTGGCTTTTCCATCACAAATGACGTCGTGGCGAAGAGGCCACAACCAACTGTACAGTAGTGCCCCCAGCGCAGAGATGGCACAATTACTCTAAAAAAAAAATATATATATATATATTTTTTTATTTTGTACGTACTGCGGACCTGTTGTGTCGATCTGGTTGAAAGAAATTGAGAAGCTGACGGAGGAAATTTAAACGGGCAATGTTACGCCGGAGCTGGAGAGTAGATATTTTATTTGTCTGCATTAGCAGTGATGGGAAATCTGTGCGTTTGAATTTGCCATAAATGAAACGAGCCGCGCGCCTTGCGGATGCATGCGCATGCGCCTCACAAATTGGGTGCTATCTGTTACACAATGCGTATGGACAATGCACAATGTTATATGCGTCATCCCCGATCTAAAATTTTGACCTCACTGTCCAGCAAATTCAAGGAAGCCTGACTCACGCAGGTTGGTTCCTCCTTCTTTATTCTATGAGCTTCGACAATCTCTCGAACTTTTTGGTCCCTGTGTTTGGTTCCGATTTTGTGAGGCGCATGCGCATTTCCATCGTGATAAAAGAGTCGTGTTGTTGTATGTTTTTCGTGGTTTCCTGTTAATAAACCTTTCAGTTGTTAGTCAGCGCTCGTCCTGTCCGGTTCCTTCCTCTGTCCCTGTAAAATTCGCGCTGTTCCATTATGAAGATATGCACCTGTCGCAGACCTGATGAGCCGGAACAGGCTTGAGGAGATTAATCGCTTTTTACACATGAACAAAAACATGGAGCAGAAGCCAAGAAGAAGCGAGGGCCATGACAAGCTCTTCAAAGTCCATCTCATTATAGACGCACTTCGACAGAACCTAAAACTGGCGCCACCCGAAGATAAGCAAAGCATCGATGAGCAAATCATACCGGTCAAGGGCTGCAGCCAGATGAAGCAGTACTTCAAAGCGAAGCCACACAAATGGGGCTACAAGGTGTTCACGAGGGCATGCAGGTTTGTTTGGCATAATGCACGATTTTGTTATTTATGAAAGTAAAGTCACTGCAACGGACCATGGATTACGAATCTCGGGGGTCATCGTTCTTGATCTTGTCAGAGACCTGCCACAAGGGATAAACCACAAAGTCTTCTTCGACAGCTGGAGTGTAGTTTGCGTCTGTTTGGCCATCTAAAAAATGAAGGCTACCTAACAGTGGGGACTGTCAGGTCAAACCGAACTGTAGGATGTCCCTTGCTGTGGACTCTGAGCTAAAAAATCAAGGTAGGAGTGCCGTGGACTACAAACTAGATGCTAAAAGTGGGGTTCAAGTCGTCAAGTGGCTCGACAATAAAACTGTCCAGTTGGTGTCAAGTTACGCTGGTGTTCAGCCTACGGACACGTGAACGCGTTGGTGCAACAAAGAAAAAGACAAACAAATAAAAGTGACACGACCAATTGCAGTAAAAGAGTACAACGACTCAATGGGAGGTGTCGACCTCGCAGTTATTTCTCATCGAACTATATCGCACCGACCACAAGTCACGAAAGTGGTATATGAGGATCTTCTACTGGACCATTGACGTTTCCATCGTGATAGCCTGGTTGCTCTACAAGCGTCATTGCAAGGCGACAGACGCCCGCAAGCCACTTTCGCTGCTAACTTTCAGGATGCATGTGCATGGCTGTGGCTCTTGGCTTGAGAAATGCCAAGAAACAAAAACGTCAGTCTCGTTCTGAGGACGAAGCATCGCCAAATCAAAACGCTAAGCATCCAATAATGCAGAAGCCGGTAAACGATGTGCGGTACGACAGTGTTCAGCACTGGCCAGTCATTGGAAAAAGAAAAAAAAAAAAAAGGCAACCCTGCGGGTCCTACTTAAAAGGATTCTGTTTTCTCTACTGCAGCAAGGGAAACATGCATCTCTGTCTGATACCCAGCAGAAACTGCTTGATGGCATTTTACACTGAGTAGTGGTGACGAATGCCCAATGCTCAAGACTCAAGAGCAACATTCCACAAAAGCATAACCATTAAGATGTTTTAAATTTTTGTTGCAAATTGTTTTTTACTTGTTTTAAATTAACCCAGAAAGTTTCATCTCATTACCTTTTTGTGTCTAAAGGAGGTGTATCTTTTCTGCAGCTCAACATTTTTTGTTCAGAAACACTAAACGCAAAATTCGAAAAAAAGGGCCACGATATACAAACGGGCGTATATTTATGTTTGTCTGCCAGAGGTTCGGGTACCTTGTGTTGAAAACCAAGGACGGTGCATTTGTACTACTAAACAATGCCTAATTTTATCATTTTTAATCATTTTCACGCGAGCCTTATAAAAAACAAACAAAAAAACATTGAGCATCAATCTTAATGACATTTGGCACATACTTTGAGGCTATACCCATTCGTAACTGCTACAAGTTTCAGACGTAAAAACCGAGCAGTTGTCGTGGAAATAGACCGTTTTCAAAAGTCCATCAAGCAACATTGAGGCTCACCATTGCTTGCTCAATTTAAGATAAATATGAGAAAAAGGGCCACGATATGCAAAGCATTCACTCCTTATATATACGTCCTAAAAATTTGAACCAATTAGGTACAACATTAAACTCTGCACATTTGTACTACCAAACCATGTGCGGCCAAAAACGTCACTTTTCGCATGTTTCCAGCGAGCAGAATTTCTAATATACTTATATAATTTTTATATCAAGATAAAGACCATTCTCTATTTTGCATAATCGCATATAATAAATATATTTAGGAAGCAACTAAGCGCGAGAATTGCGATTCAGACGCCTGTTTATATCGTCATTTTTTATGGCCGCCGTGGGGCTTCCAACACAACTGAGCAGAATTAAAAAAAAAAAAAAAAAGTTGTTTTAAGCTTAAATAAATTATATTTTTTGTTTATATCAGAATTTTAAAATTTAAATCAGATATTTAAAATTTAGATTAGGTTAATTAGATTTAAATCATTGAAGCTAAATATAGAAATTCTTCATCACAGTGGTTCTCAAACATTGATGTTTCGCGGACCCTTTGTGGATCGGCGGAGGTCATGGACGGCCTCGTTCGTGGTGAGGAAAAGGGGAAAGGTATAGGTTAATTATGGAAACGATTTAATAAATGAATATAACTAAGGGCTAATACGAAGAAGATTTATCTTATTGACATACACGCAAAAAAAATTCACTTAAAATTAAAACGTTTCTCTGTAAAAAAAATACAACTTATATTGCCGGGCTTCGATTGATGAGGAAGGGCTTCGCGGACCCCTGAATGCCTTCGTGGACCCCAAAAAGTCCGCGATCCCCCATTCGAGAGCCACTGCTTTATCACATACTTCGAAACGTGGCCAGTCGATTGGCCAATCCATCCGATCGCTGAAAACAATCCGGAAGAAAGAAATTCCTGTAAATAAAATGTAGAGCTTAATTAACTTTTTTATGTAAACCCGCCAAACTGGAACAGAAGCCGCTTGAATAATTTCAGTTAGCTAAAAGCTTTCTTGGATTTTTTTTTTCACGTTCTAATTTGCTTGCAATAAGGCATTACTTTCCAGCTTTTGTTTGCTTCGCGTTTTGATTTGCTAGGACGTTACGTAACTCACGAACGAAGTAGAAGCTAGAAAGAAAGCTCAATACTCCCATTTTCTCAGACCTTTTTTCTGCTCGTGTACAGCCTGATATAAATATTTCTGCCTGGTGATTCTTTGATTTTAGTCCCAAGGACATGCACAAAGCATCAAACAGACAAACAGCAAATAAAATCTTTTTTTCTGCACTATTTTATGGGAAAGATTTGATTGAAATCATTATAGTGAAACTGGCCTGATTTTAATCACAATGCAAATTATGAGTTCAATAATTATTCAAATAATCTTAAGTTTTATTCTCCCCCCTGTCCTCAGCCCTCCCTTCTCCGAGCAAGCCAAGTTGCCAGTGCTTTTGAAATAAATCGATTCTTTCTCTCTTCCTCTTACAAGGTATAAACAAATGATAAGCGCTATGTGGCAAGTCTGGATGTGCAGTCGGCAGACCAACTGCTCTCATTCAAATTATGTGACAACGTTTTTGCGCCATATTCGCAGAATGAGGCCATGCGCCGTCACGAAACGAGATAAATACTATGCTCGCCATTCCGCTCCTTTTGTTTTGAAAGGCGCGATGAAATTTCCGTTGTGTTGTGCTTTGAGTAAGGATGCGCGCGATGGGAATAAGAATTGGAATCGAATGGCGCTTGGTCATTCATAGTTTTCACAGTGTAAGGGAAAGCCACGTGTAAGAGAAGGTAACAGCGGGTGAAGCCACTATTCGCACACCCCTAGTTTTGAGGCATGAATGTGATTATTAGAATTTGATTTCCGACCCCAAATTAACTTTTCCGTTGGCATAATCTGTTTGAATTTTCTCGCTTTGTTGGTTAGCCCTTGTGATGCCAATGCCGAGTCTGCTGTTTTGATATAGGAGTGATATGAGAGGTCCATGTCTCGTCACCCGTCACAATTCGGCTTGAAAGCTTGCCACTTTCCTCCACGGTATGGAGTCCCAAACATGCCAAAGCAGAGACCAGAGATTCACTTAGGCTACGACAACTTGGGTAAGATGTTCGTAAGTTATGAACACCGTAAGAAGAGGAGAAATCGGCATTCACGAACGCGTTCTTAAGTGGGAGGAAGAAAGCAATGGTCCTCGTGTGGAAAAACTAGAACTTCCTGTGTCCCGCAAGCTCCCGATCCCCGCGAGATCGGGCTGTTGCTATGGCGACAGCGTCTTCGGCAACATGAACAACCAGTCGGAGAGCTCGCCATGGTTCGGAGCACGCGGATTTTGAATAGCAAACGCCGGCGGCCTTTCCGCCGACGCGTGTCTGGGGATCGTGTCCGTGCAGTGAAATATCGACGCTATCACGATTTAGACGGGCCCGAATGCCGAGGCCGGAATAACCGCCTTCGTCGACTGCTACGAACGTATACGAAGTCAACAGAAGTTACACAACTGTCGTACATGCTAAAAGAAGACGGCCCGCGCCGCTCGTTTGCGAAGCGGCGTAGGCGTAGATAGAAACAAATCGCTGTTGATCAGCGTCTTGGTGAGCGCTTCGGGGTGACGTGACACTAAGCAAAGGAAGGTTGGATCGGCACCGCGTAGCTCCCACGAACTGTTCTCGCTCCACAGCACAGATGTACCGTCGTGTCGGAATAAAAATCTCATACTAATAACAAAGTGTACATACCATGTGTTGCGAAAGTAATACGGCGTTTATTTGAGCTCTATATCACACAAAACAAGGAGATAGAATCGATGAGAGTCTCTTTTCGACGACAGCGTTCGTCACCGCTGCCTCGGAAGGCAAGGGGATGACCAGGGGAAACGATTGACCGCTTAATCGAAAACTGAGATCTGCGATCAAACTATTCATACGGGAAGGGTCCACAAGGGTCTCGCGGGCACATTCCATTCAGCAAGCCAGCTGGTCGTAGGCAGACGGTCTTGGCCAGGGACCGCCCGAGCAGTTCGGAGTGCCTTGATAGGCCTATATTCTACCGAGCTCGCCGAGCTATAGCCCAAGACGGTCGCTTGGTAGGTCGATCGTCGTCGTTGTAGCTTTTTCTAGAGGCTAGATTCCCGAAACTTTCTTAAGACAAAAAAGTTCGTAAACTTATCTTAAGACAATGTTACGAACTTTTCAGTATTCCCGAAGCACAATGTTCGTAAGTTTTGCGCATGTTACGACGAAATCCGTAACTTACGCAAAACTTACGAAGATTTTGCTACGGGAATACCTTAAAGTTCGTAACTTTGTCGTAAGGTAAATTTACAGACTTTTTCGTCGTAAGAAAGTTTCAGGAATCTTGCCTCAGGAGTTCACGTCCGTCGCGGTCGGTTTCAACTACTTTCTATTTTCTTGCTGCTTGAAGACCGGACGAGCTAGAATAGCACGTAGAAAAATAAATGTCCGTTGGTCGTCACGGTTAAGTAAATGAGCAACGCTGTCGGCCATGTTGACTTGATCGTAAAAAATGTGCGTAAGATAGCTCCGGACCGGAGCTGTCGTAGGATTCGATCGTAACCTGCGCAAAAGTTATGATAATTTTGTTTTGTGAATACGAATTTGTTCTTACGTTTCGTCGTACGCATATTTGTAAGATCGATTTGTGAATTTGACCTCAGATCCAGTCCGATTCGTTTTATATTGTTCTGTCAACATTTTCGCACCCACCCGGCTTACTATTTGTGCACACTAAGGGTTCTCTGCAACGATTTCACGAGGTGATAGTCTTCAAACTTCAGGGACACGCGTTCAAAGATCAAAACTTGTCAAATATCGTGTGTTTTTTTTTTTTTTTTTGCAGATGTATTTTGTTTTATCCATTTTCTCCACCAAATCTTTCGTCAGCAGGGAAGCACATTACAAATGCTCCGTCGCCCTTCATTAAACATTAACACCTATATTTCCACCCCATGTTTTCACTTATTTTGTTTTGTCTGTAAGTGTTAGGAATTCGTGTATGTATCTTATATCGTTTTGTATATCCTGCATTCAGAAATCGTAATACAGTGTCACAGACCGGACTTTGCAGTCGGCGGGCTCTTTGTCCTCCGTGATTCGCGCAAAGCACAGACCGTAAGTTTATCTACGACCTCAAAATGGCGTAAGGGAGTAATAAATGGAGGAACATAGCTGAGTACACTTGGCTCAAAAGCGAATACTTGCGCTGGATCTCTGCACGAACAGTATATAAACTTTCCAGACGACTTACCAACGCGTGCATGTCCCTGAAGCCTTCACCTACTAGTATTTTTCCCGATGATCGTGTGATACACCGCGAAATTAACTTTTTGGTGTTTTCCTCTTTCAGAATGACATTACAAGTGTTTTGTAAATTGTGAAACATAAAGCTACAAACACTGACAAAGGCAAAAAAAATAAAAAAATTGATGCGCGTTTTTTGTTTGACTTGCGAACTTCTCTTGTTTTCTAAACAACATTCAACCTACACCTGATAAAATCGCTCAAGCTGTGTCCCCGACTCCTCATCCAAGCACCTGGATGTGCACATAGCCTTTATTGCGTCGTGCAAAGATCACATCGTCATGCTGTTAATAACACTAACCGTACGCTCGTCGATCTTTGAAAAAATCAATTACCTTAATTACACCAAGCTCATTGAAATTGCAGCTATTTAAAACACTCGTTTGTTCTAAGCTACAGCTAGAATATGCTGTTTGGAATCACGGTTTTCAATCACTTGTTTTGTTACTGGAAGCTGCTCGGGACCGAGATCTCGTTCGCGATACACTTGCGGACTATCATCGCGTCGCTATAGTGTAACCGTCATAAAACCAAGCTTGTCATTATCTGATATCTTATATCGTAGAACAATATCATTTGTGTTTCTTTCACGGGTACAGTGTGACCATTCGTTTCTGGAGCAAAAACTACAAACAAGACTTTCTATAGTCATTTGAGCACGCATCGATCAGCGCAATGAGGATGAAATTCCATTCCGTCTAACTTAAAAGTCAGTGAGAAGGCGAGAGCGGCGGGGAGGGGCTTTAGTAGCCTCTCTTTCATCGCGAGTTTCCTATACCTTCCACAATGCTTCACCGTCTCGCGCACCTCCAGCGCGCGCGCGCAGTCAAAGCACGACGGAAGGCATGGAGCTCGTGCTGTAGAGGACAGGCGTTCGAAAGACACGCCCTGTCGTTCTTGCTCCGTCAGTGAATAGAACCCTTCCTTTTTTGTTGCGATTTTTAATGAATAAATAATCACCGTTCCTGAAGATTACCAACTCCCGTTCTCTAAAAGGTCGTTCGATCAGAAATCGGAGATGGAGCTTCATTTGGCGGAATTCGTTCGCTAAACTGAGTTCCAGCGACTATCTAATGCTACAAAATTAATGAATTAACACTTTAACCGCGTCTTTTTTTTTTTTTCGCGCGTTAAGTTTTAAACAGAGAATATGATGCATCGTGATTTCGAGGTAATGGCCTTCATAGACACGCGCCAACCCGAACGAACGACTGGTGTACCCTGCTTGCTTGCTTCCTTCGTTCAATACGCATTGATGAATGCAAACACGTTCTTATCTTATTAGGGTGGCGGGCCACAGTGCGTAAAGCGTGTCCCTTGATTTCGGAATGACTCGCGGGGCCTCTGGAGTCTCCCAACTTCCGGAGTGCAAGGTAAAGTAAACACGTACGCGGAAATGAGAACCCCCATTTGAGTTTCCAAACACCCGTGCTATCTTGCCGCTTGTCGGAAACGCTGGCAATGAGGTGAGGCCGCCCAGTCTGCATGCATGCTGCGGGACACTCGCTCGTCTTGTGGTTGTTTGTCTTGGACTACTTGAAACCGCCCTGTTCCTTGTACCGGGAACGGCATACATAGTAAAGAGACATAAACTCCGCATAATTAACTGGCGTGATTTATAGTGTCAATTTACAACCTCACACTAATAAAAAAAAAAAAAAAACCGTGAGTGTTTATAACGTATTTTTTGCCCGCCCGTGGCACGTGTGCGTCTTGGGAGTGTTTAGACAGCGTGAGGTCCACGCGCAAGCTAACGGTTTGTTAACAAGCAGATCGTACGGACGCAGAGCTTGAGCTCCGATTCTCACGTAGAACGTGGGTAGCCTGATCACTTTCCAGGAGTGACGCCAGAAACATGAGTGCTAAGTAGGGCGATGCACAACTTAACAATTTTTAGCCGATTAATCGGCGACTTTTAATCGATTAATAACTTGGTTAAGCGGCCAGAGTCTAATCGAATTGTTGAAAGATTTCGAAGTTTATAGACTGCCATAAATTTGGGCAACACGATGGCAGGGATTTCTATAGCTACAGTTATGCAGAATTTGCACGTTTTGATGAAGGAATCTTTTTTTCTCGCCGTACATTTAAAATTGACGAGCTGATGGCAAAGAAGGAGGAGAAGATAGAAAAAAAAAGGAAACGTGTACACCTTTCTACTGAACTTGAAAAAATAAAGTTGTCAGTGAGGCGCTGATCTCTCAGGATTAGTCTTCATGTTAAGTTTTGCAGCGGCAGAGGGCGATGTCTGTGACGGGCACGGATCAATAGAAGGATCAACTTTGGAGTACATACAGTAATCGGTTAAAAATTTAGTCAGCGTTTAGTGGACTAATCGATAGGTTAATCTGTTACCTTTACAGCCCTCGTGCTAATGTCCGGTTTATAAACACCCAACTATATTTCTATAATAATCACCGGCATACTAGCGTAAAATGCTGATCATGAGCGAGGGCATGTAGCAATAAGCGTTCACCCGCTACTTTCCGATCGTTTGAAATATAAGCAAAGCACATATCAAGTGCATACACCAGACCCATGAGTTGACCATGCTAAGCGCAGACGCCCTTCCGCATCAGCCGCTTCTCCAAGCACACCGGTGGATAGCGGAGAAGCTTGACACGCGCGCACCGGTGCCAAGCACAGGGTTGTCGAGATAAATCCAGACTTTTTCGAGGTTTTGTTTCCGAACAATACAATGAAGCTAACCGGCCGTATTGCGGTTCTGCAGCCACATGATTCGACAGCGCACCATCGTATGATAAACAATTCACGACTTGCTCAAATATTAGCAGGATGCATTGGCGTCACGAGAGGGGTGCGGACCGCACCGGGTGCAGCGCTCAGGGGGTTGTCGACGCGGGCCACGAGACCGGGCTGGGGAAGGGGAGGGGGGGGGGGGGGGGGGGAGGGGGACTCGCTGACCCTAGTGACGCCATTGGCAGGATGTACGACCGGAGGGCAGTAATACTTGCATCGCTTCGCGCCGGAAAGTTGCCTGCGCAAATCATTGAGCGGTATGGCTACAAGAAGACACAAAGTAACAGCATTGCCAAGACGTCCAGATAATCTGTCAGCCAGGAAGACGTTACGGCAGACCGAGCAAAGCACAAAAAATGGTCGATACTATTAATTTTATATTTGAATCTGTGTGTTTACCTGAATATATAGACGCTTTCAGCGAGTCAGTTACTCGAGCTGCCACCAGTCGGCGCGCCCTTCGCGTGCTTTCCGGGCCGCCATAGCCGACCTTCAGTTCCTCGCCGTTGCTCCGCGTTGTGTGCTGCACAGGCCACTACCGGAGCCTCGTTTTCGTGTTTTTTTACGTTCCGCGTTGAAATCTTGTATTTTCTATAGCTCTTTTCTATACTAAGGACTTACATTTAATCATTTGATATTTATATTTCGACATAGCTCTTGTATTTTCTTAGTTATGGAGTGGAATCGGACAGCTAATGGGTCGACGATACAAGATTATGAGGCTTCAATGACCATGTAAGTTCATCTCATTCTTACGTTTTGGTCGCTAATAAAGGGAAGTCAACACTATTGCGACATATGTAAATTGCAACTGACGCAGTGAGGCTATCGCAGTCGTGCTTCTCGCTGCATGCGCACGCTCGTTTCTGTAAAGCCGACCCGCATATAAGCGATTTAGCGTGCGACGAGACGAGCAGCGGAGATTTTTCACTGTCGCCCGTCGCATTGCTCGGTTTTGGGATTTCTAGAAAACGTCGCTCACCGTCTTGGTCGCTTGCTCCGTCGCTTCCATGCGGTTTGCCTCGTCGCGCGACTGACTGAGCGACAGCGAAGCGGGTAGCCGTCGCTTATCTGGTCGCTCGCCAAATCGCTTACATACGGTTTATATTCAATTAATTCCCATTCACACAGCACTGAAGCATTGGCGCCTCGATATTAAGTATAAACCGCATGCAAGCGATTCGGCGAGCAACAAGACACGCGACGGTGACCCGCTTCGCTGTCGCTCGGGCAGTCGCGCGACGAGGCAAACCGCATGGAAGCGACGGGAGCAAGCGACCAAGACGGTGAGCGACGTTTTCTAGAAACCCAAAAAACCGAGCGATGCAACAGGCGACAGTGAGAAATCTTCGTCGCTGACTCTCGTCGTTGTCGCCGTCGCTCGTTCCGTCGCACGCTAAATCGCTTACATGCGGGTCGGCTTTGCAGAAACGAGCGTGCGCATGCAGCGAGAAGCACGACTGCGATAGCCTCACTGCGTCAGTTGAAATTTGCATATGTCGCAATGGTGTTGACTGCCTTTTATTAGCGACAAAAACGTTAGAATGGGATGAACTTACATCGTCTCTAAAGCCATAATCTTGTATCGTCGATCCATTCGCTGTCCGATTCCATTTCATAAACAAGAAAATACAAGAGCTAATGTTGACATATAGATACGAAATGATTAAATCAAAGCCCGAAATATCGAAAATACCTAAAGAAAACACACGATTTCAACGCGGGACGTAAAAAAACGCGAAAACAAAGCTCCGGTAGTGGCCGGTGCAGCACACAACGCGGAGGAACGGCGAGAAACTGAAGGGCGGCTATGGCGGCAGGGTCACGTGACGCCAAGATGGCGGCGCCCATGAAATGTTGCCTGAAAGGGTCTATATAGTGAATTTTCCAGATTTATCTCGACGACTGTGTAGGGGAGCTTGACGTGTGGGCAGCTGGAAAGCGGTGAAGCCAACTCAGTAATGTGCCCCTGTTGTACTTTTATTTTCAAACCTTAGAAGCGCCCGTCCTTCGGTTGTTAGAGATTATCCCTATAACCTGGGCGGGTGCTTGCTCCGTATATTTCGGTGGTTCCTTAAATATATTTGTAACTCCGTATTTAGCTAGGGGTAACGTAAATGTTAATTAGATGACGCTGAAAGCTATTGCGTAAAATATAAAATTGTGTATTAACCGAAGGTAACTTATATGGCTTCCATCTGCTGAATTTTTTTGTTTTTTTTTTTGTTTATGTTGTGCCGACAACACAATTATGTTTTTATTTTACTCCACCGCGTTGCTTATTGCGCTTTGAGACCAAGACCTGAATTTTCCGCAAGTCTCGAGCCCAGTCAAAGTGCCAATGACCCATGACTACCACCTATTTAGCTGACTACCCACTAGGCTTCCTTATTATCATCCTCCCGTCAGTGAAAACCTCTAATGCGACTTGCCCCTTAGTATTTAAGTCAATTTCAACACGATTGTGATGGCTTTGCGAGTGATAGAAGTAAGCGGAATTAAGCATTCGCATCAATGTTCTTATGCACTTATATTGAAAAGCCCAATTTTCCCACGCAATCATGACCTTGGCTTGCTAAAGAACTGTCAAGCTTCCGACCTCAATTTATTTCGGCGACGTATATGGACAGTATAATAATTATATTCGGTGATTTTAACTTTCCTGGCATAAATTACGTTATGCTATCTGTTGCGGTCAGTGATTCAGAGATTCATGCCTTTCTTCAGTCGTGGCTCGACTTATCATTATCTCAACTCATTACTCAACCCACAAGGGTTGAGTAAGGAGCATTCTTGATTTAATTTTAACGAACAATCCAGACGCTTGTTCTGAACCAATTCATCCAGACGAGCTTCCCGATCATGATGTATAATCACCGGACGCTACGTCCTTTCGATTAACAAAATTACTATTAGTGGGTAAGATTGCCATCCATGCTTGTAAGAAAACCCTCGTGGATTTTTGCGCGTAGTCGACCCAAGTAATCACCTTGAATTAACTCTCAGCAACACAAATAGCGTTATTGCTCCCGAGTCAGAGTGCACTGAGCTCCTCAATTACTTTTTCGCATCAGTATTTACTTTTGAGGATAGTACTTCAGCACAAAGTTTAAATACCTTTCTGACATTTTCATGCCTGAAATAGTCATTACACAGGCTGGCATTTTTTGTCTTTTTTTATTAAATAAATTTAATTTTTTTTAATTTTCTACTTTTGCTTACGTTGGTTTTAATAACAAGATACGTAAAAATACATATAAAAGTATCTATTGAATCGTGACAGTTAGTTTTTTTTCACAATCATTATCAATTGGTTTAATACCGCAAGGCTGGCGTATAGCTAAACTAATGCCCATCCTTAAATCCGGTAATCGCTCATCCCCTTTAAAGTGTCATCCCAGTACCATCCGTAACCTTCTGGAACACGTCATAGATTCTCAAGTCATGAACTACCTATAGGACCATAACACTGTCTTGAAGCAGAAGCACGGTTTTCACAAAGGTTACTCGTGTGGCGCTCAACTTCTCGGATTTGTTCAGAACTTGCACTAATCTGTATACGCTGTAATTCAAATTCATGCAATTTTCTCGACTTTTCTAATGCCTTTGACCGCGTTCCTCAACCCACGGTACAACTAAAACTTTCCCAACTTAATATCTACCCTCATGTTCTCGCATAGATAAAATACTTCATCTCATCTAGACTTCAGTTCACTTCTACTAATAATTCTAACTCTTCCTTTGTCATGTGACGCCTGGGGTTCCCCAGGGCAGCGTGCTTGGTCCCTTACTTTTTTGTGTCTATATTAACGACTTACCCACCTGTGTTTCTTCCCGAGTTCGACTATTTGCGGATGACAGAGTCATTTATTGTAACACTTCTAGTAACACCGACAGCCAAGCACTTTAGTCCGACCTTGACGCAATAACCGAAGTGTGTACAACCTGGATAATGACACTAAACATCTTTAAAAGGAAGAGTATGTAATTTAATAATTTCTCATCTCCAATTAGTAAATTACATACTTTCTAAATAACAATGTCGTCGAAATTACTTCGACACATCGGTACCTAGGTATTAACTCGTCAATCTTGACCAGCTGGCTTGCGCCTTTGCATTAATTGCATTATCATCATAAGTTTAAAATGCAGGCCGTTCACCCCTGTTGGTGTTAGACTGGTTGCAGTCGATAAAACCCATTTTTTGTACTGACGTATAACTCCCGGGTAGCTGAGTTAGTAGAGCGCTCCGCTGGAAATGGAAAGGTATCTTGTTCGATACCAGGACCAGGCGGATCTTTTCGGTCACGCATTAGTCACCTAGCTATGTTTGTAGATTTGTGTTTGTCCTTTGTCCCCCTTGTTCCCTTTCTCCATGCAATATTTTCGTCATTAATTTTCAGCCTGACTTAAAATGGCATTATTACATTAATATCACTCTTGCATCTACTAATCGTTCTCCTGGACCCATCCGGCGCAACCATAAACAGGCTCTTGCTCACTTAAGAAAACTTGTCTATATCACACAAATCCGTCAAAAAATTGAATATCTCCTACTCTGTCTCTGTCCTGAAGCGCTATTATGTCTTCAGAGTATACTTCTGCTATTTTGGACCAAGACGGAGAACGCCACGACTACGTCGTGGTACGACCCACGAAGAAATGAAGAGAGCACCGAAATACTTTCCGAGGGGACTTCAGTCAGAGAGGCGGAATTGAGGGCTATCTTGGCGGCGGTGAAAGACGTCCTCAAAAAACGGACCCAGGCAGGCAAGGCACGAATTTTTACGGACTCGCAAGAATCAATACGTGCGTGCCGATGCAGCAGAACAAAGAGCCGCGCAGTAAAGCAAGTAAAGAAAGTGGCAGTGGAGCTCCGCGCAAGGGGCACCGTACTTACAGTCGAGTGGCTACCCGGACACAGTGGCATACCCGGGAACGAGAGGGCACACCGAGCCGTAGTGGTAACAGCTTGTAGCACTCACTCCGCGCCAGGCTCAACCTCTCGGGAGAAGACGAAGGCGGAAGCAATGGACCCGGCGGAACGGGCCGAACTTGCCAAACAGGAGAGAAAGGCCTACCTCCGCAGCCAGCTTCCGCCGACAGACAGCAACAAACTGGTACGATACAGTCGGTGAGAAACCGTCAGGATTCGAAGAATAAGGACGAATACTGCACTTACAGCATCCAAACTTGTATTTTTTGGCCTGAAAGAAGATATGGACCCAACCTGCACGAGCTGCTCGGAGGGAGCCGAGGCAACATTGCAGCCTCTACTCTGGGCTTGTAAGGGCCTCGAGCATCATAGAAATGATGCTCTGGGCAAGATCCAGGGCGCAGACAAGCCTACGACGCTCGAGGAGTGGACCAATCCATACGGGCACTTCTCAGCACAGGAAAGCCATCCTCGACTCCTTGATACAGTATATGAAGGAGTCGGGTGTACATAGCCTCATTTACGACGTCACTACCATCGGTATGAAATCCCCCTCACGCCCTCACCCCTCACAACCCTTCCCCTCCCGTCTCAGGAGCACAACTACATAGCGGGTGAACCCCTCATCGAATAAAAACATATCTCTCTCTCTCTCTCTGCTATTTTGGATCCTGACTACGCCCACATCATAAATAACATTGAATTCCTGCAAAACCGTGCTGGTCGTTTCATTTTTCTTTCGACTATTTTTGCCAGTGTCACAGAATTAAAAAAAAGAAAAAAAAATCATGCTTATTGCAAGCTTTATTACATCGCCGAAAACTCGCTCGTCTAACACTGATCCATAAACTTTATCATCATAGCTCACTTCACGATGGTTTCTTTCAGGCACCTCACATCATTTTTCCACGCCGGGATCACTCATTGAAAGTTAAGCGTATCACATGCCATTCATCACTTTAATGCACAACCATTCATACCGCGAGCAATATACGATTGGAGTAACCTACTAGCACATAGGACTGAAAATGATAGAACAAAATTTCATGAATTCGTGTGCGCTAACAATACCATCAGTGGCGTCCCAAAAAAAAAAGGGGGGGGGGGGGGGGGGGGGGGGGGGCGGACCGCCCCGGGTGCAGCGCTCAGGGAGGTGTCGCGGCGGGCCACGAGAGCGGGGAGGGGGGGGGGGGGGGGGTTGTCACGGCGGGCTACCGCCCCGGGTGCCGCTGACCCTCGTGACGCCATGAATACCATCTAGATTTTCTGTATTGTTTTTCTTGACTGCTTATCTGTATTTTGCTTATATATTTTATGCGTCGTTTTCGCGTGCTTTTGTTTATTTTGTCTTGCAGCCTTACATTATTTGTCTTCTGTACTATGATGAGTATGTACCCCCTGTCCCGCCGACAATTTCCCTGCTTTTTCGTCGCCCCAAAAACCCGAATGTCTCTTCACGCGCCATCCCTTCTTCCTCGTCCTCAGTCCCAGACACGATCTCGTTCACCAAAAAATGTCACAGGCGCGAGACAGAATCGCCCTTCACTAGTCAATTTCCAACACCCTCCTTTTATGCAATACCCTCGACCCTCCTGCGGAAAGCCTTTGAAGATGTTCTACAAAAAAAAAAAAAAAAAAAAAAAATGCTGGCTGCGGGTTATAGTCTGGAAAATATCCTAACGAAAGTTTTAAAACTTTAGGAACTAATTTATTCAGGGGCTAGACAGTCACCAAATTATTTATACCGTGGTATTTTAGGAAACTCGACGCATTAGTCCATATTCTTACAGAATATATTTAGTGGGACACAAAAAGTAAAACCGATGTCGTTGACGTGAAGATAGCTTTTACCCCAACATCACATCGTCACGTTCACTGTTTAATCAATGCATCACTTATAATTTACTTAGTTCTATTTTCACAAATACGGGCATTCATTTCAAAATACCATAAGGAGCTACCTATTTTTGAAGCAATATTGCAGAAAACAAACATCAGGAGAGCCGGTTATGCCCGTGTCCCATTAGAGCGACAGACAGAAACAAAAGACAGCGACAAGTCTCAAACCCCTGCAGCATGCTCGCGATGGTACCTTTGGCAGGCGTTTAGTCGTTCAGTGCTCGTGAAGTAAGCACGAGCGACTGCAAGCCTGCCAAAGATACCCCCGTGTGCATGATACTCGCGTTTAAGCATAGCCTCCTTTATTCCACAAGGCCTCTCAAATCGCGAAAGACTCTGGTTTGAGGCTTGTCGCTGTCGTTTGTTTCTGTCTGTCTCTACAGAGGGACACGGCCATTAGTCTTTAACCTGACTAAAACTTGTGCGCGAGGAAAACGGGCAGTTAGGGATATATTGGGCAGAGAAGCTCTCCAAGCGTTGTTCGTATTTCCGCCATAGGCCTCCTGCGCTGAAGCTTTGAGCAAACTGTAGCGCCCTCATTTTGGGTAGTACAAGCTCACCTGATTGAGCATAGCCCTACTTATGGCACGTTGGTCGAGCTTTTTCAATTCTATGTGGTGCTAAAGAGCGAGAAAAAAACACCTTTGGACGCCAGAAATTGGCCAAACTCAACGTTGCAAGAGAATCGAAAGTGCCAAATTCATGACCTCATGAACATGAACACCGCTAGGGCACGCGTCTCTTATCGCTGGGTGGTGACGTCACAACACCTGTGTCGCGACGCTTTAATTATTTTCTTTCTTTTTGATGTCTACTTTGGAACCCGTGAAACGGCATCTCTTGGCTCACGCTCTCAGCGCCTTAGCTTTGACGGCGTTCGAATTTTTGCTCTGTCTTTGTATTTTCATCGTGATCTCGCGCTCCGCACCAGAGCAGGCACGCATCTGCATGCGTGACAGTTTGAGACGCTAAATATTGTACTACCCAAACCAAGTCCTAACAAGTCCCATTCGCAGCACCCTCTGGGCAGCGCAGGAGGCCTATAGTCACAGACAATCTGAAAACAGCAGGGCGTCTCTTTCGAATGCCCGACCTCCTCAGCACGCGCTCGTTGCCTCCTGCCGTGCTCAGTTGGCTGCGCGTTCACACTGGCGGCTCACGTGATGCCGAAACGTCATCCAGGGTATAGAAACCTCGTGCTGGAGGCGGGACAACTAAAGCTTCTGCCTGTCGTTCTCATTCTCTCAGTAGCTGTACTGACTTGCATTGTGACTGCCCGACAGCCAGGCCCCTATACCCCATCTCATGAGTTGCGTGCAGCAGAAACACGTGCACAGGCGGGAGTGCGTGGCTTTCAAATTTTGCCTTCGTTTCACGAGCACTCGCGGAAGGAAAGCAAATCTGAAAGCCATATATTTGCCTTCGCCTCTGCCTTTGCCTTTGCTGCACACAACTCCTGAGATAGTGTACAGTCCCTCACTGTGACGAAGAGCGTCATCATGATATCATTGGAGAGCTTCCGTGGTTGTGATTCGCGATCAAACAAAGAAATCCCAAGTAGTGCAGGTGTCTGGGCAAAATTAAATTTTTTTCCTTGCAATACAGGCCCCAAAGAAGCCAAGGTATAACCAAACTCAATATTTTTTAGCCAGAGTGTGAGTGTTTTGGTTGGTTCTAAATGGCCAAACAAGCGCCGGAGTTTGAGAAAATACAGTCGGTGCGCAGGCGAGTCATCCCCCCCTCTTTGCCCCCCCCCCCCCCCCCCCCCCCTTTCCGAAATCTCAGGTTAAATGCATTGGGTAAGCCTCAGGTAAACAAATATTGTGAGCAGCAGAGGAAGCTTTATTTTAGACGTTGTTCGGTTGTCACCTGGCATATTTGGCTAATGTCTGGCACTTTGACACGTATGCGGCGGACCACAGAAGAGCCAAACTTGGTATTTCTCTAGCTATACTCGACGACAACTTTTCTTGGCAATGCAGTGGAGAGGAGGAGAGCCCGCGCACAGCTTTGTTCAGCGCTCAAAATGGCAGAGGAAACGCGTGCCTGTACCCCTTTCTGCCTTGCCAAGAAAAACTGTCGCCGAGTGTAGTTGGGGCCAAAGGAACATACTTCGGCCCTAACACTTTGGAACAAAACCTTATTAGGGCCAAGTTAGGCCTCTAGTATTGCCAAACATAGGCCAAGGTAGGCTTCTTTTCTGGTGTGCTGTTTGGGAGGCTTCTTCTTCTCCTAAGGTGGAAAGAGGTAGGATGAGTTTCTTTACCACGCAGGCTTCAGGATCAACGTACCATCCATGGGTTCAGCTGCCGTTATTTTCCATCAGTCACCTTTATTTCCGTTCACACTTTCTCCAGTTAAACAATTATTTCCTGTACCGCCCACGGAGCGCGAGAAGATCTGCCGACTTCGCCACCTTGTCGCCAAGCGGCGCCACCAGCCGCCCAGCCTTCAGGTACTACACACCGGCCGTTCTCTTCTCTTCGCTCCCCGAACGCCCCAAACCACTAGAACACCCTCACCGTACCTCTCGCCACCGCCGCTTTCTCCCAAGCTACGGCGGCGGCGCGTCTCCTTCCCCTCTCTCCGCAACAAACTTGTCCGCCACCGCAGCTGGGGATCCCGAGCAGAGCGCGTCGACCAGCCGGTCTCGGTCGGACTACGGGAAAAACCGCAGCGGCTCCGCCACTTTTTCGGCTGCGAAAAAGACCGAAAGGACGCCACGGGCTTCCCGGCGGCACTCGGGCACCGAAGGAGCAGCGCGTGAACGGCGACGCATCCAGCCATGTGATTGCGATGCCTCCGCGACCATGTCCCGAGGACAGGCGGCGGTGCGTGCTCCTGGGCAACTGCCTGGTCGTCGTGTGCCGGCGAGTCGGGGCCGACGATGGCGAGTGCCCCCCGGCCGCCGCCAAGGAACGGGGACCGCCCGGCTGGTCTCTGTTCAGGGGCTTCGTGCACGAGAACGCCCAGTGCTTCTGGAACCAGTGTCTGGTGCAGAGCGTCGCTTGTCTGGAATACCGCGGCTACCTGATCCCGTCCACCATCTTCGTGTCCGGCAACGACTACACGCTCGAAGTGGTGCGCTCGGCGTGGTCCCGTAGGGTGCTTCGACCCCCCATCGGATACGAGATTCAGCGGCTCGGTGAGTGAGCGAGCGAGCGTGCTTCTGTGATGCGACGCCCGCTCCTCCAGAGCATCCCCGGTTTGTGTCCCTGCCGGTGGTGGTGCGGTCTGGAGAGGTAGTTTTCGGATGCGCTTTCCGACCCGTCTTTTCGGTGGATGATGTTTCAAACTGACCGAAACGTTGGTCGGTCGTGGGCACGGAGTCCCCTCCGACATGACATGGAAAGGCTTCAGCAAGTTTGAGCCCTGTCCGTGCCAGAGGTGCGGTCTGAAGACGGGTTTTTGAATGCGCTTTCGGACCTGTCGTTGATGTGACTGGCGTTTTGAACAGGCAGAAACGTAGGCTGCTGGTGGGCACGTAGTCCTCGTCCGACAGAATTCAGCGAGTATCGGCTCTCTGGTGATGGTGCAGTGTTACCAAAGTCGTGCTGAATTCTTCCCGGCTTTTTCACATTTGCACTGGTTTCTTGGTACCGTGTCAGTGGAGACTGTATTGGGTTAAACGTTTGAATGCAAACTGAATGCGCAAGACTGCATACGCACATGCATCGGCAGTGCCAAGAGCTACTAAAAGTTTCGAAATCAATTTTACATCGTCGCACTGAGAAGGTTTTAGACGAGACTAGGGAACGGAAACGCGCCACTATTATAATAGAGGCACGGTTCCGTTCCTGGTTTGCTCATAAACATTTCAATGGAAATATTTATGAGCAACTGCTATGACTGCGTAATACACAAGTTATCAAAGGTGAAATCGCCAAATCGAAGACGAATCAAATATCGAACGTACTTGATTCGTCTTCCAATATTCGTTGCCATATTTGTGACGACAAAACAATAAGCTTTATTCTAAAAAAAAAAAAGCGACATGCAATTTTTTTTTTTAATTGCGGCAAATTGTTGAAATTTGTTTAGCTTCAGCGTAGATTAAAAGCGACTGACGTTTTCGAACACGCCTGTTCATAGTTGATCGGTAGAAACAAGCCCATCAAAGGGAAGGGCTAAGTTAATACTCGAACACAATTAGAATCTCCTTTCACGAGTCGAAAGTGTTGTACAACTGTTAAATTGACACGTTATCCGGTGAGCCTGATCGGTACATAGCCATCCATAGCCAGCTAAGGTAAGACATCTGCGTCCCATTATCTTTTGACACCGTACCTCACGTGATAGCGCTGTATCTGATAAGCTCTCGTCTAAAATATTCCGAAATTACGGCGAAAAGCGTTTCCGTTAACGAGATTCCACGGTTTTACAGTATCCTTGAGAGTTCCTTTCGTTTTAGTTTTAACTTTGGCAGCGAAGGTTTTAATATATAAATGCTCGTAATATTCCTGTTTCGCGGGCACTTAAAATGCATTCAGAATTAACTCCTTCGAACAATCGACGAACCGGCGCACGCCGATGGGCAAGCGCCGAGTGGAGATTGCGAGCTAATTAGCTGATTCTTTAAAGAAGTTCGCTCTGGGGGCCTTTTAAGTGCCGGTGTGGCAAGAGCACTACGCGAGTTGTGAGCTCATTAAAAAAAAAAAAAACATCGTTATATTCCGCAAAAAAAAAAAAAAAAATAAGAACGTAGCAGGTGATTTGTCCAGACCCCGACCATCGATTTTGTTGTGAAGCTAAAAACAATATATAAAACCTTAAAAATTAAATAGTTAAAACAAAGAAATCAAAACAGAGAAAGAGAGAGAGACAATAGAGAAAAAGACGTCTCCAGGCTTTGAAGAATGGTGGGGCGTGGGAAATGCTCGCGTGTCCGAACGCGTCAAGACGAATCGCGCGCCGAATGCGAGCGCGTCCTCTTCACGGCTCCAAATCGTTCGATTAGGGCTAATTGCGAACTCAATCCGCCGGTTGAGAATGGAAAAGATTAATTGCGATGCCCCCCCCCCCCCCCCTTCCCCCCCTCCGGGCACAGCATGCAGCACCGAGAGTCCGGCCTAATTAGGACGCCGATCGAAGGGCTAATGACAACGCGCAGTGAGAAAAGACACTTTGTCCCCCTTCTTTTCCTATTCGCACATGCATGCAGGCGCCGTACAGGTGGACCACCACCGGAGTCTCTCGGGCGCACGCACGCGAGCGCGCAGAGTTTGACCCACTGCCCTTGTAAACAAAGTGCCGCCGAAGTTCCGAAACTTTCGATGCTTTGTTTTTGCTTCGTATACCCTGGGATCCGCCGAACCCTGTGGTGACGTCATCGCGTGGCTTCACTCCGCTATAACGCAAAGCTATAGCTGTCTTCGTCCCTACCCACATTTCCAACGCGTTCGATTGCCAAGTGCGGGCTTCCAGAGTTCCGCGTTCGCATTCGAACGCGCCCGGACACTGCGTAGAGACCAATTCTAGCCCCACGAATCATTCCAGTTGGAGCTCGGCGTTCTGCACGGTCGCGGTTCGCGGCTGTGACAACTGACAGGCTCTGCAAATCAACGGGCAAAAGATCCGCGCCAACATGTTGTATACAGACAAACATATATTTCGGCATTGTCATTCCCTGAGCTGCCTCCGTAAGTTGCAGTGATTGGCTCTCAGAGTGTTGTGCGGGAAAGTAGACGCACGGGTTATATATGCGAGGGTCGAAATAGTAGTAGCAGCGGTAGTTTTGCGGCCCACAGCAGACGCACACATGTTCAGCGATGTCCTCGCCGCGTGTAGTTTCCAGTCTTCCGAATGTCATGGACTCTTTTTGAGGTCCTTCTATTAATCGCTCGTTTTACCAGCTCGATAATTACTACGAGGCGAAAGATTACCCTGTTCCTAAATGGACACACGTGTCTGACTTAATTGTTTGTTTGTTTGCGTGTTTTTTTTTCGTGCCTTTAAGTAACACGTAATTTTTTTTTTTGTCTTGTTATGGTACACGCTGCTTTTACGGTATGCAGGCTTTTTTGAAACGGACTTGCACGGAGGGAGGTTGCTCTAAAGACGTTGTTGTTTACGAGCTCCTAGCCTGCCGTGACAGTGACAAAGAAAACGCTCAAAGCATCCGGGGATGATAAAAAAAAATAAAAAAAAGGAGTTATTTTTTTTGCGTTTGTAAAGTCGTGGTTGGTTCTTCCTTCCAGAATTTTTGCGTTTATAACTTAAAAAAAGTATATTATTTTTTAGATCTGAATTTACTGCCGTGGTTCGTACGTAGATCGTGCTCCTCTAAATCAAGTCGGAGATCTTAAGTGCGCTTTACCTTGAGCTTTACCTGGCAATACATTTTATTCAACGTTATTTTCCTCGGCTGAGTCGGCCGTAAAGAGCGTCCATTTTAAGGCAGTAAATAAAGCTATACGAAGGAAAACATGATCGTCACGACCGGCGAAAACATCTTCCTTTGCCTTTTTTTTTCTTATTTTTGTTTTTTATTTGTAATCCGTCAAACACACTGCTATGTCGGAATGCCAACAAACTGGTTGCCTATCCTGTTTTTTCTTATTATTAATATTTCTTTGAGTGGTACGATAATTGACACGATGATGCATGCCGAACGACAACGGTGTTTTCCGCTTCTTGGTCTCGTAGCAAAAATTCATTAAAGCGTCGCTGTCCAAGTATCCTAACGCCATCCCAAATTATGATACCCAGATGGAAGTTCGACGCCATTTTGTTCGTTTTTAGTTCTTCCAAACTGAGAAAATACCGATTCTTTTTGTTTATATGGTAACATGTCCAGTATCGATAGCTTTCTTTACGTCATATTCTGATCCTTCGGTACACAATGATGAGGCGTCACGGAACGCAACACTCTTCGATGAGGTCAGCCATGGTCTGCTACGCAAAACATGCGATCGTGGGCTCGCCATTGTCGTTGCCGGATGGATAACGAATGGTTTATTAATAATGCGAAGCCCCAGTGTACGGGCACGAGTCGATCGAACAGCACAGGGAGAAGAGGGCAGGGAAGCGGTGTGCCCCGCGTAGACATCTTCGTCAGCACGTCTCGAATTCACAATGGTCCCGAGACGCTCGTCCGTTGTCTTTCGTCGTCCCCGAGTGACTCATGTCACTGTCTTTCCTGCATTGCCTCGTAGGGGTTTTTACCTTGGCTCGTCCGGCGGGTGTACGGGCGCTGTTCTGCGTCTCGCAGTTAGATCGCAAAACCGGTCCATGTCAGCTAGCACAGGACCGGACGATCTGAGTCGTCACGACCTTGCGGTCTATTAATGTGGTAACAGCAAGAACAGCTTTTTTTTTTTTATATCATATGCACGCACATATCCTGGAAAGTTTTCACCGATGTGAAGAATAACGAATGAGCCACTGAAATCAAAATTTGAAACTCGTAGTATCTTAATTTTAAGGTTGCTAATAGACTAATAAATTCCGAATAAGAGTATCAGGCGGCTCTCACAGCAGTCTGCGCGCGTTTGGAATTTGTCTTGGCAGGTTACAGGCGCACGAAGATGCCGATGCAACTCACCTAGGTGACTGTCATGCACCTGCCGGATCTGTAATATGTTTTTTTGTGCTTCGGTTGGTGACATTGTAGGCATTACAATCGTATATAGAATCATTGACCAAACGAGAAGCACATCGACTTACATTAGATTCACTCACTCACGCGCATCTCGAAGAATCAAAGCTTCGCCTACGCTATACACTCTAAAAAAAGTATGTGCGTCTACTTTCACGCACAACACTCCGAGAGCCAATCAGGGCAACTTACGGAGGCAGCACAGTGAATGACGATGCCCGAAACATCTGTTTAGACCAAAAAACGCAGACTGAGTTGTGACATTAAGCAATGCAAGCGTGACGTTTTGGATTGCTTAATGTCACAACTCAGACTGCGTTTTTTGGTCTAAACATATGTTTCGGCATTGCCACTCGCTGAGCTGCCTCCGTAGGTTGCGGTGATTGGCTCTCCGAGTGTCGTGCGGGAAAGTAGACGCATAGGCTTTTTTTAGAGTGCATATATAGCGATCCTACGTCAAGGGTGAATCGAACGGGTCGGGAGATCAAAAAATAGTTGTGATTCAACGAGTGTCTTGGTCGTAGTGCGACAGCCATCTAGATTTTTAGTGACTGTTGTCACTGACGGCGTGAAAAACGAGCTGAAGGGTGATTAAAACGGAGTTAATTCCGTTTCCGTTTCGGTTTTCTCTCTCTTTTGTGGAACTTAGTTATAGACGGATCATAATATGCTCTGAAGAGCGACACATGTGGTCTCACCTCACTCTGCGAGACTTGTTTTGTAACTGGAAGATGGTGGTTGTTGCGATAAAGTGGCCAGCGTGAAGTTTACTATCACTCGCGTGTGGTGTCTTCCACGCTTGACGTTATTTATGTCCCTGCCTGCGCGTAAACCTCAAACCGCGCGCACCGTTTTTTTTACGAGGGTTTGACGTTTCGCGGCTGTCCTCGTTTGGAGTTTATTTCTCCTTGCGAGTCAAAGACCCGGATGCTCGGGCGTTTGCTCTTAATCTAATCTTTACGCTGACGTACTCCAGTTGTTCTTCATCAGAGCCGAGATAAAATAATGACCCCCCCCCCCGCCCCCGGTGTTCAACAAATATGTTGTCGAAAGTATAATGTTGTACGCTTTAGATGTGTAGGCCAATGCTGATTTACGCCAAATTGACGGGCATCTAGTCTCGATTAAATTCGTAGAGGGCGTGTTGATCAAAGTTTGCTTTTTAAACGCAAAGAATACGCAACAAGATGCATTCTCGTCTGTGTTTCGTCCTTTTCTTAATTTATACTTTCCCTCTAGGAACAATCTCTCTTGAAAGCATAAGACTGTGAGTGCAGTTTCAAAAGCCTGTTTTCGGGCGCATAAAACACGAAGCTGGGAAAGTGCAGGCTCGAAGATGACACGTGCTGCAGAAACGAGAAATAGCGCTTAAATTATAGGACGCGTGCGTACATGAACAGTTTTCAGACGCCGTTGTACCTGCTCTTTCTTTCAAACGATAAGATGGAGTGTTGGTGCCGGCCGCGGATTGAACTCATTCGTGTAATCCCACTGATACATCAAGTGCAAAATAGATGCCATATATGGGGGGAGGGGGGAATGGAAGCATAATTTAGGGACAGTTAAAATGGAACGGCTGGAAGGGCCTCTTTTGTCATCCTCTAGAAAACCTGCTAGTACGTTCTACCAGGCACGACCTTACATGGAATTAGCCAAATGCACTTCAACTGACCGAGGATGTATACTCTTAACGTTGATGTATACCCTGTCGTGTTTTTACATAAAGTTAATCCATTATTTGTTGTTCGATGTCAGGGTAATGCAAATTGCAGCACATATTTGATGGCGTCGAACGAAACCTTAAGCTATGCTGGCCTTCGGCACTCACCAGCCAGGCGGCTTACTGTTACAGTCAAAACGTGTTGAGTGTGCAAAATAGCCCCCAACCGCTTTCGGTTCTGAACTATAGATGGCGAATCTATAGCAGTGTTTGTGCGAAATAAAATATACACGCTATCTTGTTGAAATGACCGTTTATAGCACTGTCAGACTTCATTTACCCTTTTAATAAAATAATGATGTGTAAAAAATGAGGAAATACACGTCAACCGGAAGTGTGATGGGGCTACCCAATAGATGGCGCCACAAAGTTTGCTGCCAAAAAAAAAAAAAAAAAATCGAATAGCAACGAAATGGTAGGCGGAATTGAACGAAGCGTAGGTTACAAGAGCGAGCGCCTTATTCTTTTATTGTCACTGACAGGCTTAAGAAACGCAGGTCGTGGCTTATCACGTTCACACTCAGGGGCAAATTTAGACGGGGGGTACGAATGTCCTGACCCTTCTCTGTAACTTTTAGGGCGTGAAACGAGGGAGAGGGGGTTCCTAAACAAACGGTACGCTGACCAACACCTGTCCCCCCTCCGCTCAGGAAATTCCTGCATCCGCCCCCTGTTGGCACCTCGTCCTTGGCGGTCTTATCGGTTAAAAGCGCAGTTTCATTGGCCGCGAAGCAATAGTGAGATACGCGGGACACGTCACGCCCTTCGTTTTTTAAGCTGGCAGTGACTCTAGCTCGCTGTATTTGCACGCGGGCTCGTGTAGTGAGAGCTATAGTGCGACTACGGTGCGAGGGGATGCGTCTCCGACCGGTCTGTTTAGCGTCCTTTGCGGTCTGCTTCTTTTTTGCGGGGGTTGCGATGACGCCAGAACAACTAGCTCTGATTGATTCTAATTGAAAGGATGGTGGGTAAACCTCAAGACAGCTAGCATTGAGGTCTACCCGCTGATCTCTATCGTAGTAGGCTGGATCGCGGACCGCGGCCTCGGCAGCTGGGGCCGAGTGTCGCCACCGGCGGCCATTGATTGACACCAGCCAATGTATGGGACTCTATGGGAAGAACGAGGAAAAGTGACGTTTTACCCTGTTTCTAAGCCGTTGTCGGCACTGAAACTTTTTGGATGCTTTTCGATAAGCCCGTCAAATAGCTCGCGTACAAACATTAAAACTGACAGCCCTCGCAGTTTTTATAAATAAATATTTTGTGGTTGAGAGTGACTCCGCTGTATTGCAGCTCAATGAGGCGAGAGTTACCTAGAGTTACCGCGGAGTTGGTGGCGGTTTCGTTGAGTTGGGTTTAGCAGACGATAAGCTCGAAGACTTCGCTACGCGGAATTCGCTCACTCCCGGAAAACCGCTGTCGAGATGGAACTTCTTTGTCATTCATCAACTTCTGGGCTTCCCTAAGGACGGTCTTATTGGCGGCAAGTTTCTTTGTTTACTCCACTACGAGAGCAAGCTTGCCAGCTCATCTGTAGGTGCTTCGGTACGTTTGATTTTTGTATTCGGCGACCGGACGTTTGACAAATACCGATTCGATCTCCAAACACCCGACATAACGACCGCAGCGCACCATAAAATACTCGCCTCCGAGCACAGCGTACATGCTTCAGTATGCTTACTTTTGTGCGTTTCTCCCATAGACTTGCGTGTATTGCCTGGTGTCAAGCAATGGCCGCCGGTGGCGACACCGACGGGCTCCCGATCCGCGATCCAGCCTACTACAATAGAGATCAGTAGGTCTACCCACTACCCTTCCAATCAGAGCTCGGCGTTCGGACGTCACCATGAACCCCTGCAAAAAGAAGCAGACGAACTCGTGCTCCGCGTTACGCCCATGCATCGAAAGGTTCCCGAAGTTGCAGGAAATGACTTCCCAAAAGCCGGGGTGTCACGCTGTCGCATGTCGCGGTTCTGGTGGTTGGTCGTAAAAGTTGCGGCAAAAAGCCCGAGCAAACGCGAGTGTCTCTGTCGTCGCGACGTCGCTGCGTCCCGTTGACAGGTTCGTTCGCGTTTTTTCGTGTTTTCCTTTTTTGTACTTCGCGCGTTTTTTTTTGTTTTTTTTGAAGTCCGGAAAAACGAATTGGGTTATAAATTTCTTGACAAAAACCACTGAATTGCATATTTATGACGACACTCTACAACATTACCATGAAAGCTTTTGCTCTAAATTGAATATTTCGGAAGTTCATTAATTAATCGCAAATAATTAGTCAATTGAGCAAAATACAAAAGAAGCCGTAAAAAAAGCCTGACTTGGTCCCAACGATGGACAAACTTATTCATTTGGTTTCGTCTTTCTAAACTGCACCAACAAATTGTTAAGCTTTGGCTGAAATTACGAGGAACACCCTGTATAGATCGCCTTCTATCGGAAATC